>NC_136505.1:108871851-108921851 GCF_053919585.1 Euprymna scolopes
TCTATATATATATATATATATATATATATATATATACACATATATATATATTGTTTGAAATTTAGTCGAAAAATTAGTCAGCGGTTAGGCTTTAAAGCAGTTCTAAAGGACTAAAACTGCCACTTAAGCATATATTCAAACTATATCCTGTTTGAATGATGCAGTGGCGCCTTGTAAAACACGTGTACACGCAAACAGACTTTTGAAAGATGATGAAATGCATTTTTTAAAAATTCAATTTTCACACCAAACAAGGCACAGTGCTACTTTGAAGTAGGAAGCTACTATCATAGGCATAAGTTGCAGGTACATTATGAAGGGAGATGAGCAGCAAGAAGTCTGTTCACATTGCACTTGAACTTCTGCAAGTCAGTACAGTTGAAGAAGCAGAATTCCGGAAGGGAGTTTCAAAGTCTACCAGTTCTGAAGAAGAAACTATTGGAGTAGAAGACTTTTTTTTACACGTAGGGATCGCTATTGTGTAGGGGTGAATTTAGCTGCTTCTTAGGTTTGGCAGATATATTACGTCGAGGAGGTACAAGTGCTTGTAGTTCTTCAGAGCATTACACATTAAAGTATTTGTAGAACAGACAGAGGGATACAATATTTCGTTGATGGGACAGAGGCTAAAGCTTAGATGACAGTAGAGGGCCTATCTTCTTGGCGACTCTCTTTTTAACTCTATACAGGAGGGAGAGACTAGTAGAAGATGCACAAGCCAAAATGTGACAACAATACTCCATGCATCGGCGAATAGTGGCCTTATAGAGGTACAGGATACTTTCAGGTTTAAGTTACTTTCTAACATGGTATAGAGAGCCCACCTTCTTCGCGGCGGTTCTAGCAATGCTCTCAATGTATCTGCTTCAATTCATGTTCTTTGTGAACGATAGGCCGAGGAGTTTGAACAAAGTACTGTTTGTTTTGTCAATTGCTATAGGTAGTAGAGTAGGTTTCTTGTAATTTTTGAAAGAAACAAGCTTAGCCTTGGCAGCATTGAACGTGAGCATTCTGGAAGAAGCACGACTAAATTAATTTCATTTGTATTTTAAAAATTATTCCGAGTCCGATTTTTTATTTTTTATTTTTTATTTTTGTTCCTGCGCGACGAATTATCAGATAACGTGCGGGTCCAAGTGGTTTAAATGTAACGACGTGCTTCGAGCTGTAACATAGCGCGTATGGCGAGCGCTTGTGAAAATCAGCAGAACCTTGGCATAGCTGGCTAGCGAACATATTAGCAGCAGCAGCAGCCGTTAAAGCATCTCAATGTGAAGAGGTTATAAAAACGAAAGGTGAGTCTAGTAAAGATTGGAGATGCAAGGCTATTGATATGACGAAAAAAAAATAACTTAGAATGTTTTTAACCTGCGGTGTTTTAAAGAAGCTAGTGGAATAGAAATCTGTATCACACTGAGATATTATAATATGAATGTTGAGCTGGAATAAATCCGACGATATGAAATAGAATAGAGATGGAATGACCTGAGTACTCAACGTTTCGTCCGATTTATGCGGGCTTTATACAAGGGGTCAATGACTATCCCTCTTGAAAAAGTCCGCATAAATCGGGCGAAACGTTGAGTATCCAGGTCCTTCAACCCCCATTATATTCCCTATCATAATATATACCTTTACACATGTTTATAAACGTTTTTAATTTCGAAGCTTATCAAAACCGAGACTGGTAGTAAGCATAAGCTCCCTCCCCCTAAAAAAAATTGCGCGCATGGTGTGCGTCTCAAATAACTTCTGACAATAAAGTCCAGCTCCTGGCATTCTCAAATGCTTTATCAACTAAGCCCGGCGAAAGAGTTCATACTAACTGGGAATAAAGGAAAAGGCGGTCCATTAGTGCCTTAAAACTGACCACTTCGAGGTTGTAGCTCACCTAGGAGAAGGCAACTCTGATTCAAAATCTTCACTGTGTGAAGACACGTTTGTTTTTTTTATAAACTTTTGTCTTTTTCTTTTGCCGTGACGTCATCTCGAACACGGCTCGGTCATTTGCATTCATGTTCTACGCACGCGTTCTCGCAGTTATAAACAAAAATTGACAGAGATCTCTTGAACAACGAGTCAAACAAGAGGAGAGGCCAAGGGAGTAAATCTCAACAGAGATTCGAAAGCCGAGTCCCTAAGGCGACCTGATTATATATTGTCATTACCGGCAATTCATGCGATGCAGTTAGCATCAAGCTGAAGTGATTCTGTCTTTTCTTTGGATCCTCTGGCTTTGCAAAGAAAGGGGACAGTAGCACGGGTATCCTGTACTTCTATAAGGCCACCATTCGCACATGTATGGAGTATTGTTGTCACCTTTGGGCTGGTGCATCTGCTGCTTGTCTCTTACTTCTGGACAGGGTTCAAAAGAGAGTCGATAACCTGATAGGTCCTGAACTGTTATCTAAGCTTCAGCCTCTGTCCCATCGACGAAATGTTGCATCCCTCTGCCTGTTCTACAAATATTTTAATGGTGAATGCTCTGACGAACGGCAAGCACTTGTACTCCCTCAACGTGACTACACCCGACAAACCTGACAAGCAACTAAGTCCCACCCATTTACAGTAGAAGTGCCTAGGTGTAAGAAAGGCTTTTACTCCAATAGTTTCTTCCCCAGAACTGTAAGTCTTTGGAACTCCCTTCCGGGATTCTGCTTTCCCAATTGTACTGATATGCAGAAGTTCAAGTGTAATGTGAACAAACATCTTGCTACTCAACTCCCTTAATTATGCCCCGCAAATTATGTCCTCGATTCAAAGTGGAACTTGCCTTGTTTGGTGTGAAAATTGAATAATAATAATAATAATAATAATAATAATAATAATAATAATATAAATAATAATTATAATGATAATGATAATAATAATAATAATTATAACAATAATAATAATAATAACAATACTTATAATAATAACAATAACAATAATAATAATGATAATGATAATAATAATAAGAAGAATAGCAATAATAATAATAATGATGATAATGATAATGATAATAATAACAATAATAATAATAATAACAATAATAATGATAATGATAATAATAGTAATAATAATAATAATAATAACAACAATAAAAATAATAATAATGATAATAATAATAAAGATATGATAATAATAATAACAATAATAATAACAATAATAATAATAATAATAATAATGATAATAATAATAATAATAACTATAATAATAATAATAATGATAATAATTATAATAATAATAACAATAATAATAATAATAATGATGATGATAATAATAATAATAATAATAATAATGATAATAATAATAACAATAATAATAATGATAATACCAATAATAATAATAATAATAATAATAATAATAATTTTAATAATAATAATAAAAACTATACTCACATATCACTCTGCTCAGGCTATGTAGCTCTACTGCTACACTATCGTCTCCTGAGACTGAAAATTTCATAGCTGTTACGCCCCAACCGTGTCGTTACATTTTAACCACTCCAACCTATATTTTATGTGAGATTCGACGTAAAGAAACAAACCAAGAAAAAAAAAAAAAGAGAAATAAAAATTCGACTCTGCATTTTTTTTTTTAATTCCAAATGAAACACATTTATTTGTGGTTCTTCCAACATTCAACAATAACGGATTTCATTATCTTTCAAAAGTATTTTCGGACACACACGTGTTATACAACCTCTTACATATTACATGTGCTTTTTAAAAGTCTCTCTCTCCGCCACCTGGCGCCAGCCATAGTAAACATTTTCTCTTTCACAGTACGAACCTCTCTCCTAGTTTTTTCCCGACCACGTGCTCTCCATTTTTCTCCTCCTTCCCGTGCTGTCAGAGCGTACACACTTGCATAATTTGCATATGTGTTAAGACGGCTGCTGCTGCTAATATTTTCGTTAGTAAGCTATACTATGGCCGCTATTTATTTTCTCACACGCGAGACATACGTGCTATGTCACAGAGACAATACGTTGTAGATTCAGTCGCAAGGAACATAAGAACTGAAAAGGAAAGTAATTCAACTCGTTTCAATTTAAAAAAAAAATATCTTTTAATCCTCCTTCTCTTTCCACATGTTCGTTCACCTCTCGGTTCTAGCGTCACCTACGTGTCTTTAACGTGATAATCAGTCTGCATACACATGTTTTATAAACTTGTGTCTTTTTTGCCGTGACGTCATCTCGCACAGAGCTCGATCATTTGTATACAGCTTCTACACGCTCGTTCGCACAGTTATAAGCAACAAAAATAAAATTGACGGAGATCTCTAGAACAACGAGTCAAACAAGGCGGAGCAAAGGATGCATGTAATTGATTTGATAATTTATAGAACACGTGTCATAATAGTATTTATAGAAATGACTGGAATTAGTTACATGAGGCAGATTGCAAAGAAGAAAAGAAAGGTGGGACCAACCAAATTAGAGAAATGCATCTGCATTTTATTAAGAACCCCGAAATGTGAGAGATTCTTTAGGAAAAGGACAGAATTAACCGATATATTATTTCTTTGTTCTTTTATTATTAAATTCAGTTTTTATTCATTTTTCTAAATGATGGGTTTAAGATGTTCGTTTTCGTCATAAAACGTGTCATTCTTTTTTTTACATCTCCGGGTTTGACATTTAAGGCGCCATGAAAACCTTTTATTACGCGACAATTTCATCGCACTCAACTAACCACTTAATTCTCCTTAAATCTGTTAAAATAGAAAATAGTCAGGCTTTTTTTTTTCAACTTTTACCGACTCTTCCCTCATCATTTTTTAATCTTCACCCCCCCCCGATATGTTTTCAGTTTCTTTCAACTAAATTATTTCCGTTTGTGTTTTTGCTATTACCAGTAGGCGGCCGGGAATTGCCCGGCCGTACAATGCTATTAAAAAATTATATTTTAATTCATGCAGATTGTTCATTATAGTGCACTCACTATATAATAGTGATTTCCAAGTTGAAAAATGACTTGCGTACAATTAGATACAATCGAAACAAAAACATTTGCCACCCCATTCTTATTCCCTACCGTGTGAGCTATCGTCAGATGGATAAGGAAGAGGTGACAAAACAATCAACTTCTCTCTGATATGTTCATGAGAGCAGTCGTCAATGGACAGAAATCAGAAGATCATTGTATCAACGTTTGCATTCTAGAGTGTTGCATCCTTCTTACAATCTCCGCACATACATTCTTAGATTATTCAACGCAGACAACACAACCATCTATGGCAACACCGTCAAAAAGGCCGTCAATGGCCAACATCTCTATTTTCTCTCTCTTCTGGTCTTGAACACGTGGCACAATTGGGAAAAATGTGGATGGTTATTTATAGTAAACCTAAAACCAAACTTCTCCGTTTCCATAAGCATGGCTTTTATTCCTTCATCTAGCCTTAATTGAAATAGATACGCGCTCGTATTAGAAACGTACCATATTTTGACAAACTTCTGAGATTGACCTCTATTCCTGACCAAAAATAGAACACAAGCATCTAATCTCTTGTCAAAGTTGCTGAAAAAGTGGTCGGATAATTATACCGCTCTGGTGGATATATCAATGCCGATGCAATTATCTACCAAGTATGAATTAGGATGGAGTACTTTTTGAACATCTGGCAAGAGATGCTTAAAGCATCATATCCTGTTTTGACAGTATACAAAACTGTCTTCGAAATCTGGGGGTTATTCTTTTCTCTCTTCCCTGCAAACCCTTTCGCACCGAAGAAAAGTTCCAAACCTGTCTCTGCTCTCTCTTTATTGTCAATCCACTTTCCCACCTGGCCAAATTTTATAAAATATACTCATTCAGCTACAACCCTTATCAACAATAGCATCCACCCTCTATCTGTACCTGAATCTAAACAGAGATTCCATGAATATAGCTTCTTTCCTAAAATAGTCCGCCAACTCTGCTACAGTGGCTTACTTTCACGCTAACTTCAATACTGTCGTCTTGAAGTCTAATGTAAGCAAGTCTCTGTTTAGCTGGCCTCTTAAACAATCACTCCTGATCTTAAATGGAACACGTACATCAAATCCGTTGCCAAGGCCGCTGGAAAAATGGTGGGATCTTTCTATCGATCCAGTAGATATCTCACTGCTGATGAAATTCTCTATCTATATAAGAGCCAGGTACGTCCAAGGATGGAATACTGTTGCCACATCTGGGCAGGAGCTGCTAGAAAGGACTTGGCCTGCCTTGATAGAGTTCAAAATAGACTTCGTAGCCTCGTAGGAGATGTCCTTTTCTCTTCCTTGCAACCTCTATCTCACAGAAGAGATGTTGCGAGTTTGTCTCTGATGTATCGTTATTTTCATGGAAAGTGTTCGACTGAGCTTCAATCTATGGTCCCCCCTCGCCAAACTTTCACAAGAAACACTCGTCTAGCTGTAAAGACTATCAATAATTCCCCCCACTCTTTATCTGTGCCTAAACCTAAACGTAGATTCCATGAACAAAGCTTTTTTCTTAGAACTGCACGCCTGTGGAATTGTCTTCCGTTTTCCTGCTTTCCGGCTGACTACAATATGGTTGTCTTCAAGTCTAACGTAAATAAGTTCTTGATGAGCCGTTCCATATAAGTTATCAAATTTAACAAATTTTCATTACTAATGATTATTATATTGTCCAATTTCTACTGTACACTCTTTAACCCTTATCCTTGAGTGGCCTCTTGGCCTTGATAATGAGTTGATACCTATGAAAAAAAAAATGAAAAAGTCCAATGTGAACAAGTTCTAATTGAATCGTCCCCCTAAGTAATCCAAGTTTCAAGATTCCCACTGTTTACTATGCTAAAATCACAATGACTAATGTATACCTATTAACCCTTATCCTCGAGTGTCCTCTGGGCCTTGATAAGTGGTGACACCCTTGTAAAAAAAAAAAAATTATACCCAATTTCTAATACTAATGATTATTACGTAAGTGTCTCGGTGACCACCGTACATGAAGCCTTATGGACGATACTTGTAACAAAATTCCCGATATACGACAGAGTCTGCAACGCCGGGCCTTGTTCTTTGTTTTTCTAACCACAGGTTTGGTCAGTGTAAAGGTCGCTTTCACAGAGATATCAATGCAGGGTGACTGTCCATCTCATGATCGGACTTCCTCTCGTTCGTTCTATTGCAAAAATATGTTTCCTGTTTCTATTATTTATGACCTGATCTCTTGTCTTCTTATGCGAGCCGCCATATTCTCACCTTGTCGTTAATCAATGTAATGCCGTAGTGACCGCAGCGGTCCCTATTACAAAACTGATCTGAAAATGATGGAGCGGATGTAAGTTATGTTTAGTAAAACTTCGTAATTATACGAAATTAAGCCCGCTAAAGTTTTCGGACATTTTTGTACAGGCATTCAAAATTGTCGTTGACTCTTGAAAATTTAGTATATTATTGCATCTTATGTGATGACTGACCAATTCTTATGATTTCAGGTTCAAATGACAGTTGCAGTAAAAAATTCGAATACAACCTACTAAAGCTTGATTGTCACACAGGTGAATTTTAAAAATGCAGTTTGGACGTGAGGACAAATTAAAAGAACAATATTGTATAACATTCTGTTTGAAACTTGAAAACATTCCACAGGAACGTATGGGATGCTTCAGACCGATTTTCGACCATTTTGCATGAATCGAATGTAAGTCTTTTTAGTAGCGTAAAACATACAAGGAAAGCGGGGTGCCTGTAAAGGACGATGAGTGGTATAGGAGAAAATAAAAGAAGTATGAATACCAGAGTTGATTGGTCAAATAAAGACTTTCATTGATAAGGATCGTCGTGTATCTTCAGAGACAATAAGTGCTGAGTTTGATAACAGTGTGAGAATTGTACACAAAATTATGCGTCAGGAACGGAAGATGCAAAATGGACCAGTTGACATCTTCATCATGGTCACAGACTTTTTGATTAAGATGAGCATCAAGACAGTTACATGCAACCTTCCGGAAGTTGTTAGAACCGGAAGAGATTATTTTGAAGGCGACTAGCGTTTAATGTTATGAGAAAATTGAAAAGGTGAAAGAGGTTATGACGATGGTCATTGACACGTTGACACACAAAGGGAATTCTATGGAGTGTTCTAGAAGTTGTTTGAATGGTACAAGTGAATTTTAGCCGGACGCGATTAATTCGAAAGGGACTAAAGTTTTATGTGTGTACTATCAATAAAATGTCCATACGAAAAAAGTCTGAAAATTATTGAAAACATCACGTATCTGTTCTTCCTATAATTTTGAGAGACGTCAGATTTAGCTTTCACCGTTTATCAAATCTAATATATAAAAGGATATTTTCCTGTCTGTCAGTCTCCATATTTTCAACCTCTATCTCTTCCGGAACTAAAAGTTGCAGAGCGAAGCTAGGGAGCTTCAAATGATTTACTTTTTTTATGAACCGTTCTTTCATTGGTCTTAAGCCGATTAAAATAATTTTAAAGGGCCAAAATGGGTCAAAATTGAAAAAAATCGTTATGCATTTTGTACAATCATCTCATTTTATTTTTAATGTTTAATCAGTGTACATGCGTGTCACGTTGATACAGTGGTAGTGTCACCAGCTTTGAATACTACAGTTTAACTTCCGGTTTCGATTCTAGCAGATGGCATCCCAAAACTTTTTTTTTTACTTTTTAAAACACGACTCTATCATTCAAACAAGGTAGTGTTTGAATATATGGTTAAATGGCAGTTTTAGTCATTTAGAACTGCTTTAAAGCTTCACCGCTCACTCAGTTTCGACGAAATTCAAACAATTATTGCAGTTTATAGATCACCTTCTCAGCTATAGTGTTAAAAATGCAATTTGCTTTTAATAAAATAAAGTTATGATGAATTTTCTGGTGTTCAAAATCGTAAAAATATGTAAGGATGAACAACGCTTTTTATGACTGGTTTCCATAGCAACCACGTCGCTTCAGCAACTACTGTTGTTACTAATTCGATAAAGGAAGTAACAAGTGAGAATAAAAGCATCAAAGGGAGATAATTGGAGGTATTTTATTGAAAGCAGACGAGTGTCGTACATTGGTATTACATATGTATTTATGGGGACAAAAATATGCTTGGAATTCAAGAATAAGTGAATTTATTGGACGCCTGGTAAAATCATGGATGCGAGCATGAACAATAATATGGTTAAGATTTAAAATGGAAAAGTAAAGGACACGATATTCTAATAAAAAGTATACTAAATTTATAACTTAAAATATTGCAGCATTAAGAATCGATTATATAATGTTAGAAATGAATTTAAAAATCTTAAATGTTGCAATATTTATTATATCTTATTTGCAGCAAATTTATTATGTTTTTTACTAGAATATCATGTCGTTTTCTTCTCCAGTTTTAACAACTAGCTCTTTACTTTTCCATGTTTAAGCTTAACCATATTACTTTTATGCTCGCATTTTTCTATGGTAATACTAATATATACGATATCTATATGGATTAAAGCGCCATATTAAAACATATTTTACGACGGGGCAAAGCCGGACGCGCCCTACCCCTAATATTAAATACAATATTTAATGTAAATCTACTTGATAACATAATACTTAATAGTTCTGGTTTTCAGAAAAAAAAATTAAAAGATTAGTAACTTTTTATTCAGCATTTGAAAAACTTACAAATTCCTTTTAAATGCTTTAAGGGCCATGACGAAATTAATATTTTCCATTATTACAGATATTGAAATGCTAGCAGATGTATCTGGCGGTGTATGGTCGTAAAATGCGCATAAATATTATATTTTTATTTGTTCAGAAACTGAGAAATGTGCATGCGTGTATTATGTTTTTTTTTAAATGTTTGTAAGTAAATAAAAAAAAGAAAATCCTCGGGTTAAGATCGAAACCAAAACCTAAATCAGTCAAGTACAATAACTATTAATCCGGTTTGACACAATCTTTAAAAGCTGTTTTAAAACCTACTTAACATAAATCTTTTGCCATATGAACTATTCGCGCATGCGCAGTCGTGAAACAGTAAGCAAACAGATAAAAATTCGACGAACCTCACGTACCAGGTTCTCAATTGCGACCGCTTAGCAGCCCATCTTTCCGGATGAAAAAAAAAATTAAAAATTTTCAACATGTCTGAATATCCTATATACTAAGTTTCAAGTCTTTAGATCAAATGTCCCTTAAATATATAGGTTGAGAAGTGTCCTCACACGCACACATCCTGACTTTTATAGATATATAGATTTACCTAGTTCATGACCCAAACGAAATGCATCCTGGTGTAATTAATTTTATAATAATTTGTTACATAAAAATATAGGGATTATAATGTTAGAATATTTATATCTGTGTTGACGAAGTAACGTGAATTAATGGAGATAACGCCTGGCCGGAAGAAAAACATCCATTTATTGATTCAGAAACATTTCCAATAGCACTTGCCGATGCAGTAGAGAAAATACGCCCGGTCGCTAAATAAACACTTACGCCCATGAAAGTGAGGGCAGAAAAAGGCCGTGACTATCTTGAATGCTTTAGCTAAATCCCATGATGACCAGTGCAGTTGACGGGAATGCTCGAGATATCAGAGCCATCATTTTCCTCACCTTGCTTGTTTGTTGTATACGACAAAAAGACGGATAAGGTTTATGTGAGAGGTTTTAATACCTGGACAATCAGAGGTGCTGCATTATTGATCTATTTTTGGTTTTGTCTTGAAAAATCTGCAAACCAAGATTCATCCCAAGGAACCGACCAGAAGTCTCGAATGTATGTTCATCAACGTTTATTCCAAGAATGTTTCCCCGCTTGGAAAGTGGCACGTTTGTCGCCAAATTTTACATTCTATCCACATGGCCTCGACAGTGGAAACCTAAACCTCAAACTGACAAAAATCTACGTGAATTTTTTTTTTCTTTTTTAATTCAATTTTCACCCCAAACAAGGCACAGTGCCACTTTGAAGCAGGGGGCTACTATTAGGGAATTAATTAGCGGGGTCATTATGAAGGGAGAAAAGTAGAAAGATATTTGTTAACATTACACTTGAACTTCTGCATATCATTTCAGTTGGGAAAGCAGAATCCCGGAAGGGAGTTCCAAAGACCCGCAGTTCTGGGAAAGAAACTATTGGAGTAAAAGGCTTTCTTGCACCTAGGGATCTCTACTGTAAAGGGATGAGACTTAGTAGCTTGTCGGGTTTGTCGGGGGTAGTTACGTCGGGGAGGTACAAGTGTTTGCAGTTCGTCAGAGCATTCACCATTAAAGTATTTGCAGAACAGGCAGAGGGATGCAACATCTCGTCGATGGGACAGAGGTTGAAGCCTAGATGACAGTTCAGGACCTATCAGGTTGGCGACTCTTTTTTGAACCCTGTCCAGGAGCGAGAGACAAGCAGCAGATGCACCAGCCCAGATGTGACAACAGTACTCCATACATGGGCGAATGGTTGCCTTATAGAGGTATAGGATACTGGCAGGCGTAAGTAGTTTTCTAGCACGGTAGAGGGAGCCAACCTTCCTCGCAGCAGCCTTGGCAATGCTCTCAATGTATCTATTCCAGTTCATATTCCCTGTAAACGTTAGGCCGAGGAGTTTAAAAGAAGTACTTTCAGGCAATGTGTTCTTGGTCATTGCTATTGGTGGTAGAGAAGGTTTCTTGTAGTTATTGAAGGAAACAAGCTTAGTCTTAGCAGCATTGAATGTGACCAACCATTTTTGTCCCCATTCCACTACAGATTGGAGGTCGTCCTCTAGTGTTTCTGCCGTTTCCTTGGATATGTGTTCATTTGTTTTCCCCTCATATCTGTTATAGAGCGTGGTGTCATCGGCAAATATACCCATCTCCGAAACAATATTATCAGGGAGGTCGTTTATGAATATCAGGAATAATAGAGGTCCAAGGATAGACCCCTGAGGTACTCCCGCATTTATGTCATATTGTTTAAAAATAACTTTGTAATTATGTCGTTAATACACACAACACGAAGGATATCATCTGATGGTTTTAAGTAATAGATAACATTTATCTGGAAATTCCTAAATTTGTCAGCTAAAATTCCTGTTTGATAACATTCCCATTTATTGTAAAAATATTTTATTCTAAATTACCTATTTTAGCGTGTGTGTGTGGATTGAACGGCAACGGTGTACTCAATGGTCAGAAGAAATGTTTTTAATTTACGGACCGCAAGACAAAAATACTACATTCTCAAGTACCTTATGCCATAAAAACCAAAAGATGGGATAGATAAACTTAAAAATGGAATATAAAAAAAGAGAAATAAAAAAGATGCTTATTATCTTCAAAGACTTCACTTGTCTTCTCCCCGCTCATAACCCCCACCCATGTTACATTCTAACTTTGTAAACGAAATAAGAAAATGCTTTTGTTTGAAATATCAGTTCTCGACGATAATTCTTGGTCTGAAGACGTAATCCCCCAACGTGGGTGATTACAGAAACATGTATGCACATATGTAACCATCAATGTTTGTATAAATAAATTTCATATTCTGCTCTGTTTACTCATTAAGCACTCAATTGTAGACACATGTTGTTTCATTGGATGTACTTCTAGGAAACTAAACTCTACTGGCTATATATATATATATATATATATATATATATATATATATATATATATATACTATGATATCGCTTTTAGGCCGCACGTGGAAGTAAAATATACTTTCTTTGTCTTCTAGCTGAGATGTAAGGGTAATATATGTTTTGTCTAAATACGGTATAATGTTATCGTTGTGTTTCTATTCACGCCAACCGTCCATATAAAGGAAATATATAACAGGCTCCTATAACGATATTGGAGATAAACCGTAATGACGGATATAGTCTGACATTATATAAACCAGATTACTAATATAAACACTTTAATAGTTTTTACAAAAGGTCTACCATGATATGGCTGGGTCTACATTCACGTTAAACGTCAAAAGAATGCCTAGCAGTTATATATTACACATGAACGATGCCGCCGTGGAATTTCCACATGTCCGTCTAGTATGTAATGTTATAACAGATAATATTTTTATTTTTCAAAACAGAATTTTTATTATGACGGACCATGAGAAAAGAGCCATTCACGCCCATGAAACTGCATTGCAGTTTTTCAATTAGATTTATGTTACGTGTGTATTCTAACGACCTGTTTAATAGAAGCGCTACTGTTCTCTTTCCAAGTCTGAAATTGCATGCGCTTAGGGCAACTGCACACAACTTGAGTTATTCAATCAATTGAACGGAGAATGACAATTCACCGTTTCCCGAAATATTGATTCAATTTTATTGCATAGCCGTAGCGAGAAATTTTAACATAAAGATATTTAAAAAAAAAAAAAAAGATTTCTTCAAGAGATCGGTAGATTAAAGTTGCTTTTTCCTTTGTATTGTCTGAAAAATATTTGCATCTTCCGACTTCTAATCAGCAGAAGAAATGAACAAAGCAGAATGCGTAGAATTTTTTTCATCATCATCATCATCATCATCATCATCATCATCATCATCATCATCATCATCATCATCATCATCATCATCATCATCATCATCATCATCATCATCAGCAACATCATCATCATCATCATCATCATCATCATCATCACCATCACCATCATCATCATCATCATCATTATTATTATTATTATTATTATTATTATTATTATTATTGGCTCACGTGGAGCTTTCACACAAGTCAACAAACGATCTGATTGGAAACCTGTGGTGTTATCTGGAAGCTGAGTGACAACAAGTCTCCCCAGACGTCCAGCTCTCTCCACCTCCTTCGATAGCATTTACAAATGAATTTGCATCATCGCAACAGCGGCTTACCATTGATTTCTCGCTGATAGTGGCCATTGGTTTATACTGGAATTTGAGTGGCACTCAGCCTCCCCAAGGTCCCAGTTCTCTTTGGGCTTGTCCAGCCGAGGTCTGGTTGGCGCTCGCTCCTCGTTCTTTCAATCCTTATTGACCCTTCTCGGCCTTTGGTATCATTTATTTAATTTTTTTTTTTTTTGGGGGGGGTAGTGATGAAAAAATGTGGGGATGCATGATAGGGGGGTGTATATTATAATAATAATAATAATAATAATAATAATAATAATAATAATAATAATTAAGATGATGATGATGATGATGATGATAATAATAATAATAATAATATTAAGAATATTCTATAGTCCGATATATTTTACTCTTTTGTGTATTAGTATTCATATTAAACACCCTTTTTTCTATTTATTTTTTAGAAAATACAACTTTTTAATAAATTTGTCGATGAATTGCATTCACTAGCCAAAAATCTAGCTAATTTGCATATTCTTTCATTATAATTTATTCCTATTATTTTTTTTTTTCGGTTTTCTCATGGGATGATCATCTTTAGTAAACTGTTACGTGTAATTATATTCATGCAGATATTCTACATGATTTATACTTGCATAATATTTGCGTAAAAAGTGTGCAGTAAACACAAACTTCTTTCTATATATATATTATGTATGTATGTATGTATATATATATATATATATATATATACATTTGTTTTTAAAAAATTGCCTAGCGCACTCCTCTGTCAGTTTTTAATCAATTGACATGAAACTTAATATATAAATCATTCGAACCCATGCGAAATTTTATATCTGGGGTTTACACGGATTTTACAAGCCAAACATTTTGTTTTCAATCATCGATGGTGGTGAACGAGTAATTAAAAAAAAAACCTTTTAAAATCATTATTGGGTTCAATATAATATAATAATAAATACGAAATCTGCATTTATAAAAATATCATATTTAAGCGTATTTTACGACCGGGCAATACCGGGCGGGCTGCTAGTCATCTACATATTAATACCGTAGTATCTTTAACGTACCTAAGTGCGTTGCAGTTTCCAGATTAAAAATTATTCGATCGGAAAATGCTATTTAGTAAAAAGATGGATAGAAGGAGATAACGTACGCGAAACATTAAATGTGTATTTATATACGCTAATCTAATGTTCGTTGTATGTTATCTATTTCTATCTCCATTTTTATAAATAGGATCTCCCGATCACCGAAAATGCAATGTAGCTAAAAAAAAAAAAAAAAAATTAAAAACAAAATGTTCTCGCTTTTAGACCGTAGGTTATATTTAAATATATCTTATTGGGTAATCTCCAAAAATACCGTTAGGGCTTACAACATGGCCGCCAGAAGAGTCACGTGATCCGGTTGATCCAAAACGTGAATCGTGCAAATGGAAAACGCAGCCTTGAAGGCAAACTTTGACAAACAATCACAATTTGTTTGTATTTAATTTTTTGTTGATATAATGTTGTTATAAAAATAGGCAAACTTTGAGAAACAATCTTAGTTTTTTTTTAGTTAAAACAGTGTTTATAAAAAGTATTTTATTCAGAACAAACACGTGGTCGACTAGGTGTATCAGAATTTTAGGCGGAATTTTTGACACCCCCAACAAAAAACTGCGAATAAAATATATAAAACTCGTAATTTCTGTTTTTAAAGTGGGTTGTCAATTTTCTTTATGAAATATACTTCCAAAATAAACTATTACAGTCGTTTAAAACATAATAGAAGTATTATTTTTTATTTTTTAAAAACAATGTTTACAAAATGTCTACGCACGTTCGTAGACATTTTGTAAACATTTAAAAAACAAACAAACTGTGATTGTTTCTCAACAAAAAATTAAATGACCGTTCTAAATAAATTATTTATTATTATGATATTGAAAAACTGTTTCTGTACTTAATTATTATGCTTGTTTGTCAAAGTTTGCTTTAAATTTGCGTTTTCCGGTTTCGTAATACGGCGATTCATGTTTTGGATCAACCGGATCACGTGACTCTTCTGGCGGCCATGTTGTAAGCCCTAACGGTATTTTTGGAGATTACCTCTTCTTGGTCTTCTAGCTAGGGACCAAGAGTAGTATCTGTTCTATCTAAAGTTAGTATAATGATATCGTGGGGTTTCCGTTCGTACCGTGCATCTATACGATGGAGATATATCACAGGCTCCTATAAGGATATTAGAGATAAACCGTAATAACCAGATATATGTTGACACTACATTAATCAGATTAATTAGCTAAATACTTTTAGGAAAATGATTACAATAATATCGCGGGGTCTTCATTCACAGTACACATCCACAGAACGTCCAGCGGCAATATATTTTACATAAAAGATGCCGCTGTGGAATTTCCACACGCTCCGTTTGTTGTTGTTATTATTATTATTATTATTATTATTATTATTATTATTATTATTATAAAAATAATGATATTAATAATAATAAAAATAATAAACATAATAATAATAATAAGATTAATAATAATAATCATAATAATAATAATAATCATAATAATAATAATAATATTAATAATCATAATAATAATAATAATAATAATAATAATAATAATAATAATAATATTTTTAATAAATAGGATCTTCCGATCACCGAAGACCCAATGTGAAATATACATACATATCTACTGCGTGTGTGTGCGTATGTGTGCGTGCGTGTGAGTGTTTTTTCAATGATATTATTAAAATATGAAGAATAAAAGTTTAAATAACTTTATTATGTCGTAAAAACAATGCGGAAAAGTATAGCAATTAAGAAAATACCTCTTTAAGCCATGGCATTTCGAAGCTAAATGCTTCTTATCAGAAAAAGGAGAAAGGCCAGAATCATACAAAATGCAAATATAGATCGGCTTTTCTCGGGCCCAATATACTGGTCATAACTTCGTGTGCATCTGGTAATATATATATATATATATATATATATATATATATATATATATATATATATATATATATATATATATACATACATACATATATATATATATATATATATATATATATATATATATATATATAAAAGTTTGACTCATGTCCAAGTAACCTACCCTACATCTAAAATTAAAAGTGTGCAGACCCAAAATTTGTGGAGGAGTTTGATAGAGTCTGCAAGAATTAACTCTTTCAACTTTAATCTCTTGTAAGCCATATTTTCACCTAACAACTGATTAAACAGCTTGCTTCATCTTTGAATATCCTTTATGTAAATTTCAAATGGTTAGACACAAAATTAGATGAATAATTTGCTAGAGACTGCAATTGTCAAATCTTTTGAAATTTCACCCCTTGGCAGCCAAATTATGGCCCCAAAATCCGAGTAAAAACTTGTCCTATGTCTGAATACACTTTATGTAAAATTTCAAATGTTTAGACCAAAAATTTGCTGAGTAATGTGGTAGAGACCGCAGAGGTCAATTGTGTTTTAAACTTTGACCCCAATTGTGACAACTTAACATTTATTGTTTTGGGGCCCAAATCAAATTAAAAGTTTGATCCATGTCCAAGTAACCTGCATCTAAAATTCCAAGTGTTTAAACCCATATTTGGCGGAGGAGTTTGGTAGAGGTTTGACTTTTTTCAGCCAAATTTCTGGCAGAAAACCGATTAAAAATATTTTCCAAATCTCCATACTCCTTATGTCAATTCTCGGATCTGAAGATTGAAAATTGACAGAGTAGTTTGGTAGGGAAATGTACACACACAAGCACACACAGACAGACAATTTCACGTTTATAGATATATAGGAACAGATTCATAGCATTTAGATATAAAATGAGAATGAAAGGATAGTATAATACAGTAAAACGCAATTTTACGCACAGCACATTAGCTTAAATCGGCAGAGTAGTATGTATGTAAATATGAAATTAAACCACTAGGACAGGACATCGTACAAGCCCAAGGCAAGTGACTCTTTAAAAGAAAAAACCAAATAAACGCCCTACTCACAAAAAACACACCCATGCGATGGCGATATGATGAGGAAAATCTAAAAATCTTAGTAGACGCTATGCTCGACTAAGATCTCGCAGTATAGGTGTGAGTATAGGTGTGAGTATAGGTGTGAGTATACGTCTCCCTACATATAAACCTCGATAGCTATCTAATATAACATCGTATTCGCATAAGATCATTCGTTATGGCAAACTCACACTGGCTGATGCGAGGAATATATCATCTCAAAGCGGTGTTGTCTCTCGTAATTGCTGAGAAAGAGATACTCAAACAGACCAGATGAATTTTTGCCAAGGAATGTGGTAAGAGAAAGAGGTCAGAAAACGATATATATTATATAAATAGATGGTCAGTTAACGAGAGCAATATTAATATTCTTTGCTAACTCTAATCGCATAACCGAATATTTATGCATTTCTTTAAAAAGATCAAGTATTAGACCCAGGAAGCGAAACCGAAGCCACACTCAACCTAAGTGAGTTGAACAGGATTCCTCGTAAGGAGGAAGTTTCATGGTAATATCAGTTAAAATGACAGCGTTATGTCAGGGGTATGAGTTTCGTTGTAGAAGCGTTTTTTTATTACATTTTTATTACATTTTCACCCCAAGCAAGGCACAGTGCCACTTTGATTTAGTGGGCTACTATTAGGGACATAAGCTACAGGGGTACTATATGGGGAGTTGCGCAGCAAGATGTTGCTTCACATTACACTTGAACTTCTGCATAAACGTTGATTTAATTTGAATAAAATAAAATGCGCATATGACATTAATATCGCGTAGTCAACGCACCGTTCCGGCATTTCAAAATACAACTGCTGAGAGACAACGATCCAGCTTGAAAGAAAGAAGAATAAAAAGAAGAAAGAAATGTACAAAATACTGAGGATAGAGTTGGACTCCGAAATATATTTAAATTATAAATTTCAAACAAGTGAAATATTAGCATATTTTCGTAATATTGCGTTGTGATTTAGCTTTCAGGCGTATCTGATGTGTATTTTATTTAAGACAATGCTATATTTTTTAGGCTCTTGAAGCTCTAGCCGTACGAAGTCGATTACCCATACCTACAGCGTATAGTATTCCTTAATATTCATCAATTTGATACTTACCAGGATCAACGTTGCTAGAAGTCATTCATCTAACGAGAACCTGTGTGAGAACGTGATTAATGAAGTAAAATAAAAATTAAAAAAGTATGGTACCAGCTTCGGATTTATCAAACACAAAGTTGAACTTTTATTAACAAAACTTCATATGCAAGTTATATGCAAGTTAGGCATATTTCAACATTTTTGTTTTCGTTGATCAAATATGTTTCAATTGCTGTGAATTGTATGAATGATTCATGATCTGTTGCATCGGAGTGTCGTTGGGTAACTTGTCGCGCTCTTTCCTGCTGAATATCGTGTAATAATATGAAATATTTATTAAGTTTATGAATAAATCAAATAGATATTAGATGAATAAATTTAACAAAATATTTAGTTCAACGTACGTTGACAAATATCTATGCGTCGATGTTACAAAAACAAGTGCCTTTATTTTAGAATATACATGAAGAGCTATTGAGTTATTGTATGCCCTTCGTACCCATATATATATATGCATATATATATATATATATATATACATATATATATATAACTACTTCATTTACGACCATAAATTTAATATACGAAAGTATAGATTTATGCGTAAACTTTAAGTATTTACTTCAAAAGTGCTCAATACGTAGGTAGAGCTAGTTAGTAATTTATAAAATATATATGGCGATTACGCTACACTGAATATTCTGCGTTTCATCCACTATAGGATTCGTCAGGCTTATGCGCGAATTCTGCTAACCTAGTTCTAAAACAGATCCTGTATTCGATAAAATGCATGCCCATTGGCTGATAGGAAGGGGCGCGGTGGATACTAGAAAGCTGATTGGCTAACTAGAAATCCTCAACATATATAAATACAAGAAGCAACCACAGAATTCGCGCATAAGCCTGACGAATCCTATAGTGGATGAAACGCAGAATATTCAGTGTAGCTTAATCGCCATATATATTTTATAAATTACTATATATATATATATATATATATATATATATATATATATATATAGCTTGGTATTAAACATATTGTATAAATCTCATTAAATATTTCACCTATGCACAATATAAATACGGAACATATATATATATATATATATATATATATATATATATATGTTGATCTAGCTTGTTATTAAACATATTGTATAAACCTCATTAAATATTTCACCTATGCACAATATAAATCCGGAACATATATATATATATATATATATATATATATATATATATATATATATATATATATATATATAGCCAGTAGAGTTTAGTTTCCTAGAAGTACATCCAATGAAACAACATGTGTCTACCAAAGAGTGCTCAATGAGTGAACAGAGCAGGTATGTGAAATTTATTTATACAAACATTCATGGCTACATATGTGCTTACATGTTTCTGTAATCACGTTTCTGTAATCACTGTTCTCGACGGTAATTCTTGGCCTGAAGACGTAATCCCCCAACGCGGGTGATTACAGAAACATGTATGCACATATGTAGCCATTAATGTTTGTATAAATAAATTTAATATATATATATATATATCTATATATACAACATATATATATATATATATATATATATTCTCAGAATCCTGAAGTCAATAGGAACTAAGATTAATTAATTATCTCGAATCGAGCCTTACAGAATATTCTTAGGACGTAATATTATATAAGACAATACTAGTCCCAAAAATAGCTCAATATACTTAATAGAGCAAATTAAATTAATATATTTTTTGTTTTAATTTCATTCAGAAAAACATCAATTTTCAGAAATAAAATTTATTTTTTGAATAAAGTATTCAATGTACCACTCTCTACAAAGATTACTGCGAAAACCGAATACCATAACTTCATATCTCTTCATTATTTCTACTCTTATTTCATCTATTTTCTTTATCTATGGCACCTAAAAAGATGTAATTAATTTTTAAATATATTTTCTTTGTATGTGCTAAGTAACAATATTATTTCAGATACGATCTAAGATTTGCTAATGACCTTTCCTCTGAGGTGATGGGTCTACATCGAAAATCCATGGGTTAAGGAAAAAAATCTAAACCCTATTCTTTATTAAAACAATACATTTCTGTTTTGAAAAATGCTTTATTTCTGAATGCAATTTAAACAAAAACTATATATATATATATATATATATATACACACACGAGGGGCGTGCAATAAGTAATGCCCCTGACCCACGTTCAGATGGCTGATCTAGTTGAAATTTTGCATGTGCGATGATTTATATTTCTACGGGTTATGTGGCAAATTACAGCTCTGAACTAATTGTGGTTTCTGTTTTACAGGTGTTTGAACTGAGTCAGGTGTGACATGGAGCCTGTTGAATGTCGAGCAGTGATCCGGTTTTTGTATTTGAAAGGACGCCCACCGCAGGAGACTTTTGATTAAATGAAAGAAACTTATGGTGATAATGCCCCATCATATGACCTTGTAAAACGCTGGCATCGTGAATTCAACATGGCCGGAAGTCTGTGGAAACAGCTCCTAGACCTGATCGCCCCTTTCTGTCATTGATGAGGCATCTGTCCGTCAAGTTGAGGCTGCCATTTTAGAAGATCGGCGCATTACTATTCGCCAAATAGCCCAAGGTGTCAAGATTAGTACAGGGTCTGTCGAAACTATCATTCATGACCATTTGCATATGCATAAGGTGTCTGCCAGATGGATTCCCAGGTTGCTCACACCATTCCAGAAGCGAGAACGCGTCGAGTGCTCGAGGATGGATTTGGAGATGTGCCAAGAAGATGAATCAAAGTTTTTCAAAAGACTGATTACACAGCATGAAACCTGGTCCATTACTATGATCCAAAGATCAATGCAGTGGAAGCACTTGGACTCACCACCTCCAAAGAAGGCAAGGGTACAGTCCTCCGCTGGCAAGGTCATGCTCACAGTCTTCTGGGATCAGGACGGATTAGTGATGACAGATTTTCATGGCAAACGGTATCACAATTATAGGACTCTATTATGCTTCACTTTTGAGGAAATTAAGGGAAGCTATCAAAATCAAGAGGACGGGGTAAGATCAGCAAAGGTACCCTCCTCCTGCAGGACAACGCCCTGGTCCACACCTCGCATGTCACCAGATCAGAAGCACGGCCGTGTGGTTATGAAATCCTGCCCCATCCCCCCTACACTCCTGACCTTGTACCCTCTGACTTTCACCTCTTCCAAACTATGAAGTTATTTTTGAAAAGAAAGCGTTTCCCAGATGATGCAGTCTTGATTTCTGAAGTCACGTCGTGGTTGGAGGAACAATTTGGGGCAGAGCTGCATAACTCTGGGTGGTTCCTATGTAGAGAAAGACTAATAACTGTGCCAAGTTTCGTTGCTCTACTGCAATGGGAAGTTGGTCAGGGGCATTACTTATTGCATGCCCCTCGTTTGTATATATATATATATATATATATATATATATATATATATATATATATATATATGCATATATACGTATGGATATATATGTATATATATATATATTTAT
This sequence comes from Euprymna scolopes, assembly GCF_053919585.1. Classification (NCBI taxonomy): domain Eukaryota; kingdom Metazoa; phylum Mollusca; class Cephalopoda; order Sepiida; family Sepiolidae; genus Euprymna; species Euprymna scolopes. Next base: position 108,894,278 of record NC_136505.1, read on the forward strand.
ATTTATATACTATTGGTTTATTTTCTTTAGGATAAATTATTTATTTATTTTAAAATATTAAGCTTTTAACTTTATAGGCATTTTTCAAGTAATTTCTATTTTAAATGCTTTAACTCTCCTTTTGATATAAAAAATTCTCGTCAAAGTGTTTGCACAGATGTTACTAATAACTGCTTCATTGTTCATTATGACTACGTAATAAGGTTAATGAAATTATATAATTTGCCTAAATTCTTTGGTTGTTTATTTCTTGTTGCCTTCTTAGAGTTTGGATTATTTTACATGGAAGTCACCACTTATCAAGGCCTAGAAGCCACTCGGGAATAAGGGTTATTGCGTGTACAGTAATCTATGGGAAAATATCGTTGTAATCGTTAGTATTGGGGATTTGATAAACTGTCTTAGTTAAGAAGGCGGCTCATCAGGAATTTGTTTATGTTGGACTTGAAGACACTAAGTTGTAGCGCGTAGGGAAACAGGAAAACGGAAGAGAGTTCCACAGTCGCGCGCTTCTAAGAAAGAAGCTTTGTTCATGGAATCTACGTTTTGATTCGGGGCAGATAAAGAGTGGGGAAAATTATTGACGGTGGTTTTGGGTAGACGGGATATGTACATATATTTTTCAGTAAGGGGTAAGGGTTTATATAAGTTCTACTACTAGTTCAAAATGCATAAATATTTATTATTTTATCATTAATACCGTAATGGAATATTAAGTCTGAAACAAAAACCAAGACAATTGAATCGTTTTTGCATTCCCAGTCCGATCCCAATTCCGATAACCCAACATGTTCTGATTTTTCCGATTCCCTTTTTCTGATTCCGATTAACCGTCCCAGCACTACTTAAAATATTAACTTATAATTTTTTTTATTGAGCCTTTGTGAAAAAATTTCAACGTTTTCCGATACGGTTGAATATTTCGTTCCAGAAGTCACAGGCCTGTTTCGTCACGTCATTTTTAATTATTTCCGAGCGAGACTTAAGATCTAAACTCGCTTCATATTCGGTTATGTTGATACGGACATACATCTATCATGTCGAGCGAACCCCAAAACAATTATTCTAATTGACAATGACAGATGATTTCGAGAAACATAAAGTCATGAACACCGACAAACATACATATACACCTCCATACCATAATACATTATACGAAATATATCTGAAAACAAATGCGCTTGAGGTTTAAGGTTGAAAACAGTACAAGAAAGTTATGTAATATACAGGGCAGAACGATTAAATCGTCGCCCTAAAGAAAACAACACTAAAGCTATATTTTAAAACTTTTGAAAAAAATCAATTCAGGTAACTTGATTATGTCATAGCGATGATAGCTATTCAAGTTTTTTTTTTAAATTAAATTTTCATCCCAAACAAGGCGCATTGCCACTTTGGTGTAAGGGGCTACTTTCAGAGGCAGCAACTACTGGGGCACTATGTTGGGATTTGGGCAGCAAGATGTCGGTTCACGTTGCACTTGAACTTCAGCATGTCAGTACAGTAAGAGAAGTAGGGAACTTGGAATGGAATTCCAGAGTCAAGCGGTTCTGGGGAAGAAACTACTGGAGTAGAAAGATCTTTTACATCTAGGGATCTCTACTGTGTGGGGGTGGGATTTAGCTGCCTGTCGGGTTTGTTGAGGGTGTCTACATCGTGGGGGCACAAGTGTCTGCAGTTCGTCAGAGCATTCACCATTATAATACTTGTAGACCAGGCAGAGGGATGCAACTTTTCGTCGATGGAACAGAGGCTGAAGCTTAGATGCCAGTTCAGGGCCTATCAGATTGGCGACTCTTTTTTTAACCTTGTCAAGGAGCGAGAGACTAGTAGCAGATGCACCAGCCCAAATGTGACAACAATACTCCATACATGGGCGAATGGTGGCCTTATAAAGGTACATGATACTTTCAGGTGTCAGTAGTTTTCTAGCCCGGTAGATAGAGCCTACCTTTTTCGCAGTGGCCCTGGCAATGTTTTCAATATAATTGTTCTAACTCATGTTTCCTGTGAACGTTAGGCAAAGGAGTTTGAAAGATGTACTCTCAGACAGGGAGTAACTGACAATTGCTATTGGTGGCAGAGAAGGTTTCTTGTAATTATTGAAGGAAACCAGTTTAGTCTTGGCAGCATTGAGCCTTCTGCCTCAATCAGCTCCTCGATACCGGTCCAGAACTGGGAGGATACTGTTCAACCCTATACATAGGTGTATGTGTGTATAAAACCTGTTTAGCTAAAAGCTTTCTCAATATTCCCCTTTCATTCACCCCCGGTCTCTCTTTGTATTTAAAACTTGTCGAAATTCCATGAGAAAATTTTGTTTCGGTAAGTGGAATACCGTATCATGGAGTTAAATGGATAATTTTAATGGATACTTTTGGAAATAATGAATTCTGGTCTGTTTAGAACATCCTTATAAATCTACCGATGTTCCACCGGTCAAATTCATGTAACAATTATCCTCGAGTGGTCTTTGCGTCTTGTTAAGTGGTGACTTATTTGCAATGAAAAAGAAAAATTTACTTTGACATTGTCCACACATTTTCTAGTAAAAGTGGGACAGATTGCTGAACAATCTTTCATCACTTGGTGCTAGTATCAATACGTGGGAGATTCTTATGGAATATTGAGATAACCTGCCTCACTATAACTAAATGGAATATTGAGATAACCTGCCTCACTATAACCAAGCTGGAAGTGGAGGTATCTTTTGAATTATATTGTAATGTAGACTCTCTTTGTTACAAGAAGATGGTACCCTTTTCTTGTAAATAAGAAAAACACATTAGATAAGTGGAAAAGGAGATTAAGATAGACCGAGATTCGAAACGTGTAAGCAAGGGTCAGAATAGATTCGGAGTTGGAATATTGCAATTTGGCTATTGTTAAATTTCACATAAAATAGTTTAGAAAGTGTTTAAAGAATTAATTGTTCATTGTTTTATGAAAACTGAATTAAAAAAAGGTCAGCTAGAAAAATATATTGACAAATAGGTTAGTGAGAATTCTTTGTCTGCTAAAGCCTGTTTTGGAACATGTGCCGAACCACGTATGTTTAAGCCACGTGGTTCGATCCCGTTTGAAACCACACGTCTGACGTCATAGAAAAAAGGAATTCTCGATAATGGGAGCTAGGATTAGCAGAGAGAAGCAGAGAGTCGAAGATCAGAGGCATCGAGTCCGGATCGAACAGTCAGCAAAGTCGGTCGGACAGAGCTGACATGATCAGAAGAGGGTCCCTTTTAGAAGCGAAGGGAGAACGTTTAATCATGTAGTACGACTTTGAATTCCTTGATGTCATCATCATTTGACCGGTCGATCAAATAATAAAGAAGTTATCATCATGTTTTTGTAAAACTGTGTCATGTCATCATTCAACAGCAAAAGGTAATGTGTGAAACATCCTTAATATGAACTTTGTCTCCCTAAGCGTATTATGAACTTTATGTAACTCTTACAATGAATGTACTTCTCTCTCTCTCTCTCTCTCTCTCTTATCATCTCAACTGGTTAAAAATGTTTCCCTCAGTAGTGTCACTAACATTACCGTTAATATGATCTCCAATATGGACCCCTATGCAACATATTTCGTAAAACAATATTTTTCTTTTTGAATATAATATCGTTAAGTACCGCCTGACTTGTTCTGTACATTCGTTTGCGTTCGAATTCTGATGAATTTCTTATCTCTATCTCTCTTATTCTATTAAAGAAACTGGGTCTGTGTGTCTTTGAGTTTGTTCTCTATGAACTCGAAAACGGCTGGGTCAATTTTCATGAACTTCCACGCGAAGCTACTTCATGTGCCTGACAGTGTTCTTAGATAGGTTTTGTTTCGGAATGTCTCCCATAAGTATCGACAGTCAAAATAATCCGATGACAGAAGGAACAGGCGATTTTCACCAGTTAACACCTTATACAGCCTAACATCTCAATCTATTTGAGAAGTTTTATTACCGCACGAACTGAAAGTCCCAACATATAAAATCAACAGTAGGTTCTTTGATATGACAAGGGCGCGTTCGAAATGAATGTTTCTGTTTAAAGTACGAATTCACATTTTTATCTCGAATACTTCAATAATACATATATAAAAAGTTATTAATCGAAGGAAACGCTTATAAAAACATGTCAACTTTGTGGTTGTTCATTTTGTAGTTTTTTTTTTACTTTAGCTGATAAAAGTCCTTTCTACAGATATTTTACGCAAGCTGTCCGCATACCTTACCATTTTTCTTTCGAACAATAACACGCCGGCGAATTTTTATGTAAAGGCCAGTTTACGTTGATGTTGCTGTTTTCTCTTCGTACGTGTCCAAACAACCTAAGCTGCCGTTCTCTCCCATTGTCGCCTTCGGATTTCCTCATTGGAGACACACCTAAGGACATTGTCATTTATATAATAGATACTAATAATTTATTTCAGTTAAAATCATTTTATTTAATTTTGTACTTTTTCTGCTTTTTCTTAATAACCATTCATTTCAGAGAATACTTTTACAGAATATGATATTTTTTACAATGGATATATATATATATATATATATATATATATATATATATATATATATATATATATATATATATATATATATATGGTCTCCCCCCAAAACGGGCCCCAACTCTAATTAGGCCCCGTTTCTTAGTATTTTGTCCAAATTAAATGAAACTTTGGTCATAACTAGTTTATTATATTCAAAACATCACATCAAAACACTAGGGTCTTTGGCCTTTTTACCTTCGTTCTACAGCATATGTTCTGGATGGCCTCCATTTTGCTTTTGTTTTGTTTTTTGTCCCCCTGTATATATATATATATATATATATATATATATATATATATATATATATATATATATATATATATATATATAATTAGTTTTTTGGAAAAAGAAATCCAGCAGAGTGCTCGATTATAAGGAAATCCGAAAATAAGAGCCTATTTATATTTTATATTTTGTTTACAAAAAGTTTTAAGATTAGACGATTCATTGATACTGTCGGTTTCAAACCCAATAATTAGGACGGTTTTAGATACCTATATCAAGCTCTCTTCAGCCAATGGAGATAAGTATTGGCTGCAGAGAGCTTCATATAGGTATCTAAAACGGTCCTAATTATCGGGTTGAAACCGACAGTACCAATGACTTGTCTCTTCTAAAAACTTTCTGTGAACAAAATATAATATATAATTATATATATATAGTCATCCACAATCATAACTATTTCGCCGTTTCACAGCTCATCAGTGCGATTAGACAGGCAACTACCTCAAGCCAGGATTGAAACCCGATCGCCTGAACGACAGTGAAGGCTCCTATCCATTACGCTAATCGGCGGCTGCTTTGCGAGTCGTGAATTAACGATGTTTTTGACATGTTCGAAATACCTAAGCTCGATATTTTTACACAAAAACCATCGCTTTATACGCTAATGGTAGTTCGTGTATCACTTCTCAATGCGTTCAAGCCAAGATGAGGAGCATGTGTGTGTTTTTATCCAATTAATTGAGCACATTCCCAGCTCCACATAAAGCAAATATTATCATCCAAGTATATAAAAGAGAATACAGACTGTTCATGTTTTTCTCAACTTGGCACGATAACCTGCTTAGTGCGGGTGAAGGCCGCTTTTACGGTAACCAATTGTGCAGGACGTTTACTTCGTGTTCCTTTCTTGGCGACTTATAATTTACAATTCGGCCCTCAGCATGTCCAAACAATCGAAGCCCCAATTTCTTCCCCATACCTCTGATTAAAACGAATTTATAGAACATTTGGATGCCGGCATTACTTATACTGCTGAGCAGTGTAATTGTCGATATCAAGCGGAGAATATTACTTTTCATAACCGCGGATCTGCGCTTCGCATTTCTCATTGTCGGCAAGCTGAAAAAATCCTCGGGTTTTACAACCGTCTTGTAGATCTTTAATAGCCTATTCTGATAATGCTCAAATAAACGCGACTTGAGTAATTATTTATTCTTTTAATTTTCAAAACAAAAGTAAAAAGAAAAAATGCATGTTATTTTTTGTAGTGTATCTGCAAACAAAAAAAAAAGGACTTACCTGTGTTGATCCATGATAAAGAAGAGAAAAAATGGCCGACTCATTTATGCGCTTGAAGTGCATGATGGGAAATACAGTGCATGATGGGAAAGACATTTCTTTTAGTAGGATATAAAAGGAGGTTATCAGGTCATTAATGCTGATTTGGAAAAATCAGACAGGGTGCCTTGGCGTTGAGCAAGCACTTCGAGCTGAACAAAGCCTTGAGTTTTACAACCGTCTTGTGTATCCTCAATAGCCCTTTCTGATAGTACACAATGAAACATGACTAGTGTAATTATTAGGGCTGTGACAACAGAATATTCTTTTTATACACGCAATCAACAAAGAACCACATCAGCCTATATAAAAACATATGAGATATTAACGGATATATACTCAAGAGTCAAAGCAATGCAGTTGTCAGATCCCTAGTAAGTATTCATTCTTTTTTAAAACAAAAATGAAAAAGTGCATGTTAGTGTTGAAAACATGTTAAGAAATTTAAATGGGGTCTAATTAATTCTCTTAAATGATATAAATTATTTATTTACAAAATCCAAACGTAATTTTTAAACTAATACCCCCTTTTTAAATTTTCTAATTACCTAAGCATGCACTCTTTTGAATATATTTTGTTTAATTTTAAATCATGCTACTAGAAATCAGCCTGTAAATGTTACATATAGAGTAGTATTTTTGAGTGGCTCGTCGTATAGTCAACAACTGCCCAAAATATTCCTTTCCCTAATATCTGTATTCGTAAAGAGGGGATGTCAATTTTCTACTTGTATATATAAACATAAAGTGCATTTAAGTATAAAACTGTCAGCAATCTATTTTCCTTAAAGGTTAAAACATAAAGTACCGCTTGATAAGTATTCACGTTCGAAATGTCATTACGTTCCCGCTGAAACTACTTAACCAAGTAACCATCGTTAATAAATAATTACATACATTTGATAATAGCTGCACACACATCTTTAAAAAGAATTATTGATACACCTTTGAGCCGTTCGACAGATATTCTATTAAAACGTAATCTAATACATAAAGACAATTTTTGTAAAGCGTTCTTTGTCATGTTAGGAAATAGGTCGAACATAACAAAGAAATATAGTAAATTATATTGTAGACACGTTTTACCGGAAGTAGGTGTCATCTGATCGGATCTGCGTGTGAGTCATGTGATCAGGTTAGTTGGAGTCAGTGAGTTGGGTTTTGGGCGTAAGGAAGAGCGAACGGCTTAACAGGTCGTCCCCTCCTCTTCACTGGGGGGGGGAGGGGCGCTGACGTGTGTGAAAATAAGACCTTGAAAAACCAAGCAAGCAAAGACATTCACTTTCAATCCTTCTACGATCGACACCTGAAAGTGAATTAAAACTATATAAAACCAATCATTCAATAGATTCCATGAACAAAGCTTTTTTGTTAGAACTGCACGCCTGTGGAATTGTCTTCCGTTTTCCTGCTTTCCGGCTGACTACAATATGGTTGTCTTCAAGTCTAACGTAAATAAGTTCTTGATGAGCCGTTCCATATAAGTTATCAAATTTAACAAATTTTCATTACTAATGATTACTATATTGTCCAATTTCTACTGTACACTCTTTAACCCTTATCCTTGAGTGACCTCTAGGCCTTGATAATGAGTTGATACCTATGAAAAAAAAAAGAAAAAGTCCAATGTGAACAAGTTCTAATTGAATCGTCCCCCTAAGTAATCCAAGTTTCAAAATTCCCACTGTTTACTATGCTAAAATCACAATGACTAATGTATACCTATTAACCCTTATCCTCGAGTGGCCTCTGGGCCTTTATAAGTGGTGACACCCTTGTAAAAACAAAAAAATCATCGTCTTGGAGTGAATGAATATTCGTCAAAAACAGGTTTCCAGTCTCACCTCAAAGAAAAAGATGAATTCCAGGCGGATAAGGTCAACGACGCATGAAGTAATGTCCAAAATACATGTACTACACACACACACACACACACACACACACACACACACACACACACACACACACACACACACACACACACATAACTGTGTATGAACAATTAGATATGAATATATCACAAATAGACAGCAATATTTAGATGATCATACAACGGTGCCCATTTTATGATACGAACAATACAAAAGCCATCAATAAATATTTGATCCTGGTTCGTCAATCTGTCTCGTGGAACAGAGCTTATAAATGAACAGAATAAAATACTTTACTTTAATTCTACTTTATTTCTGCAGAGAAATACTTTGTCCGAAGGGCAATCATTTCCTAATGGTCGCCATCTTAAAAGTGGGAACGCTTCGTATTCGTCCATATTGTATATTGGGAAACTTTTTCCCGCAACGGTTTAAAGAAAACAATTTGAAAACAAATAGATTACCGGACAATTCTGTATCGGGACAGTCAGTTAATAATAATTAAAAGCCTTTATTTAATCGTCCTTTTCTGCTCCGCATAAAAGACTAAGATCGCCAATTAAACGCCATCAGTAACTAGGTGGACGCCCGGCGTTGTCCGGTCGAACAATATGCTTGAACATCATATTTTAATTTATGCAGATTTCATATGTATTATTATAGAAACAATATTCTATTGATTGTTATATATTACGAGGAATCATTTGCCCGGTTGACTAATTTACAACCAACCAAAAAATAAACAAACAAATATTAATTATAATTTCGTTCATCAAATTCCGTCTGTGTTTGTTTACAATATCATGTCAGCTGATATTTAGGCTTGACGATGAATGTCCTGGGAAAGTCACTTTTTATTAAAGTTTAGTTTTAAAATATGCAAATTAATAAATGATTTGCGGCAATTTTAAATGATACCTCCTCTTTTATCGTAAAATGAATTCATTAATAAGAAAACATTTAAATAAAATGGTGAGGTACCCCCGGGACTATTCAGTCTGTAGTCGGGTACTCTACCACTGAGTATACATACAGCAAAATCTGTTTTTCAAGAAGAAATGATTTGATAAGATTTTATTCGTTCTCTTGGCCGATGCTACGTAAAATTTTCCACTGTGAAAATTTAATTATACATATTTAAGAGAGACAATACTATTTTTAAGATCGAATTTTTTCGATTTTCGATACTTATCGGGTGAATTTCTGTTCCAAACATATCTAAGAACACTGCTAGACACGTAAGTTGCCCTTGAGTAAAATTTGCAAAAGATCTGCTCAGCCGTTTCGGAACCTATGAGTCCACAAAAACTGTTATTATAAAAAATGTCAAGCTTTTTATGGCGCTTGCGCTCATCCACCATGTTTTTTTTTTTACATGGAGTTCACCACTTATCAAGGCCCTATGACCACTCAGGGGTAAGGGTTTCAAAACCGCACAGTAGAATGGTCTAGACAAGAGCTTTTAATATCAAGTTCTATTTCAGGTCCGGATCAAAACCGAGACCGAAGACGGCAAAAAATAAAAAAATAAATAAATAAAAAATAAAAAAAACTTTGATTGGTGATGCGATTGTCGATTCTCCCGTCTCATTATCTAATGCGGTGATGACATTGCCAAATTATTTGAAACGATCAAGTTCTTCATGAACTTTTCAGCTGAAGTTGATTGGCTGCTTTTAGTCTGGGAAGAAATCGGAAATCAGGCGATTCATCTTTTGAACGTTGATTTTGATGCATAAATCTGCATCTTTCTTATCGCAAATTGGATGCCAGCAAAACTTTCACCTTTCAAAATGGCAATATCGTCTTCAGAATTGTCTGGCAGTTAGAAATCACGGCCTTAAGGGACACCGGGAAAGTTTGCCAATTTTCTGGAGATAATCAAATCTATGGCATAAATTAAACGTTGGGCAAACTTTTCTTTTTATTATTTCACGACAAACCTTTAAAATATTGATTCTCAAAACCCTAACTTGAGTTTTAAACTACACAGTATAAAAGCCAGACGTTAAAGGTAAAGTATGGTGCCTTCAGCGATTAAAACATACAACCTTTTTATGTGCGAATTTATTATCTACATAATATTTTGCTCTTTTATTCCTTCGTCACGCTTTGAATAAAATGCCAAGTCCCGTTTTCAAATGATTAAATGTTTCAGAATTAGGTGAAAAAACCCAGGACAAAACAGCACATTGTCTGCCAAGAGGTGCTTAAACGAATGAGTACATTAAAGATTGTATTTCACAATGTTATTTTTATTATTTGTATTGTACTGTGTGTTATTTGTGTTCAGCTTTTTTTACATTGGCATCACCACTTGTCAAGGCCAAGAGGCCACTCGAGGATAAGGGATTAAAGAGTGTACAGTAGACAATTGAACAATATAGTAATCGTCAGTAATGGAAATTCGGTAAATTTGTTAACAAGTGGAACGGCTCATCAAGAACTTCTTTACGTTAGACTTGAATACGACCATATTGTAATCAGCTGGAAAGCAGGAAAACGGAAGATAATTCCACAGGCGTGCAGTTCTAAGAATGAAGCTTTGTTCCTGGAATATACGTTTAGGTTTAGACACAGATAAAGAATGGGGGAAATTATTTATAATGTTTTCAGCTACCCAGAAAGTATTATTGTGTGTAACTGATTAAAAATATTTGTCATGCCGTGGAATTTTCATAGATCATGCTTGTTTTAATTATTTATATTACTTGCAATACTACTCTCATATTTGGTGTATATCCTTACAATATTTTGACGGATATAATCTACAACCTTCTTCAAGTGCATAGTTTTGGGTTTCGGGATATTTATTTTAATGGGCACTACCAGATCTGGCTGTCTAAAGACACTGACTTTTAAACATAAGTGTTCTTATTTGAATTATGTATCAATTTCAAAACTCAATCATATTCTGCAAAGTTAAAAGCTAAAACAAGGCCGTTCTATAAAATAACTAAACACAATCAAGCACCAACAATATGTAAAAATTACAAGGTGGTCAAAAAGTGACTGAGACAATTTGAACTTCAATAGATTCTTAGTTTTTGATGATATATTTGTGTAATTGTAATTGAATCTGACAAAGTTATTTATATTTTCTTTTAAAAAAATGCTAAATTTAAACAATTAATATTTCTGAAATAATAATATCTTATAAATGTTGCCCATTTTCAGCTTCATATTTTTGTGCTCTTTCCAAGATATTATTCATAATAAATTCCATTTTCTTTGGATTGCGATTAAACTCCCTTATTTAGTTCTGGATGATTTCCTTAGATTCTTGCCGGGTTTAGATTTTCAAAATCGTTAATGTAAGAATTGAAGGAAGACATCCTGAATTAAATAAGGGATGTAAATCGCAATCCAGGAAACTGCAAATGGCTAATATTTAAAAGATATTATTTGTCATTAAAATCGATTATTTGAATTTTGCATTTTTATAAGAATTTTCTAATATCTTAGTCAGATTGTGTTCAAATTTCAGAAAAAAATCATTAAAAATAAAGAATCTATTTAAATTCGAACATCTCAGTAATTCTTCGTCACCCTGTATAAGGAACTTCAAATATTTTTTCAATTTTTTTTTTTTTTTACGAAAATGATAGAATTCGTTATTAAATAAGACAAAATGGTTTGACATATCTGTAAAATGAAACAACCAAAACTAAATTTGTATTTAAAAGTTGTGAATCTATGCAATATTTTCAACTAAGTGCTTTCTTGTATCCGCACGTAATATAGCGACCAATATTCGCAGCTGGGTTTTTTTCACGACTTTTTATCAAAGTTAACTTAACATATTCACAAATTAATACTAAAATATTGTACATTAAACTATGGCGCAACAGTAAAAAGTGTTGATTAACACTCAGTTGTAAATGGACGTTTTCTGAAGGTTAGCAATGACACATCGATGATAACACATAATTATATAACAATTAATTTGCATCCGATCTCGGTGACAGATGACGGAACGAGAGCAATATACCATGTATTAAATTAAACTTTGACTTACAAAGAATAATATACATTCCAGGATTTTAAATAAAGTTTTCTACAGTTGGAAATGTACATCTCTAATTGGTCAGAGGTTATGTTGGCAGAAACACTGTAACAATATCAACCACGAAGAGAATGGCAAATGTTTCTGAGAAAATATTTTCATAAATTAGTTATTTTTGTTTATCATTGGTTTTACCGTTGTTATTATTATCGCAATGCAAACATGTTTTTTTAATATCTCTTAAAGTTTCTGATTTTGCGTGAGGTTCAATATTCCATTGTTAAAGATATTATCCATAATATAAACCTCACCTGTCAGTTCAAATATATGTATATGTATGTATGCATGTATGTATGTATGTATGCATGTATGTATGTATGCATCCATGTATGTATGTATGTATGTATGTATGCCTAAAACTTTCGACAGAAGGGACGAATTTTCACGAGTTTGGCATCGTTTTGAAGCTCAACTCTTCGGACGACAAATATCGAGAATTTGCGTAAAAACATTAATTTCGTCACCTTCATTTGGGCACATTTCTACAGGAAGGGGTCGCTTTTTTCGCTGATATTTTCGAAAGCCATCCCCCCTTTTCGATTAAGTAGGCTTAATTTAAACCTTCGCCACATCCGGTTTGGCGATGGGCATAACAGCAAAGACGTCACTTTTTCACTTTTTTCCTCCTCCTCTGCGGTCCGTGTTCGAGCCTGCCAGCATACTATCACTTTTTTGTTTTGCTTATCACACAACGACCCGGGACCCTGCAGAATATCAGAAATGAATACAAGAGATGAAACTTAACTATCTTTAAATTCCAAACAGGTGAGCATAAACAGCAAGCGGTCAGAAAGTATTTAACGACTGGCATCGGAATAGTGCGTTGTGCTAAAGTTGATTGCTTATTTTTGATTCAGTAAAGAGAGCTTTACTATTTTTTTAAGTAATGGTGATAATATTTAAAAAAGAAATTTGGATAATCATATATAAACCTGCTGAAACCTGTGATTCAGAACGTACGCTTTCTTCAGTGTAGGAGTTTAAAAAAGAGAGAAATATACATTTATGTATTACAATTATATTGTGTTGTATGTTTCTTCTTACGGAAGTATATATGAAACAAAGAGCTGTGGGCGCGTCCGAGAAAATCAGCTGCGCAGCCGAGAGATAGCTGGTTAGCGAAAATATTAGCAGCAGCAGCAGTCCCTAAATCTCTATGCAAATTAAGAAATGTGTGCAAGCCTACGGCACAATAAAAGAAGATAAAAATACACCTCGTTTTTTTGCGCAGAAGACAGAGGTGCAATTACAAGGGCGAGAAAGCGATGACTAGCAGTGAAGTGACGTGGTAGAGACAGAGATTTTTAAAAAGCGCATGTGCGTGTGTGCGAATAGACTTTGGAAATATAATGAAATGCATTGTTTTGGAGAAATCAATAATGAACGCATTTCTATTGCATTTTTAAAAATGCCAAGTTTGATTCCCATTTCTTTTCTTTTCTTTGTTTGCCCCACGACGTTACATATGGATGTTAATTTATGTATTGGATTCTCCGACAAGATAGTTTTATATATTAGATCCACAAAATATAAAGCTGAGAGAAAGAAAAGGAGAGAGTGTGAAAGGAGGAGATATGGATTTGTATACAGGGATTTTTATTTCTATTGTATGTATGTGATAGTTGAATTGTATGGAGGCAACGCCATTCATAGTAATTCTTAATCGATAATCTTGATTGTTGCACTTGAAAATGTAAAAATTCAATTGATCTTAAGATGACTTTTTCTTAACTCATTTTATATAACCTTTGAGACACTTAATACATTATCTACGAAAATATACTTTATCTTTGCAACAACTTCTATACACAAAGGTTTGTACGTTTTATGGATTCACAACTTTAAGATTCTTTGTATGATAAACAAATTTGTTATTCAGACCCATCGACTGAGATATAAAGAGCTTCTTTGTTCAGACAGATTATCGATTCTTTTATAAAATAAAACTTTCTTTCGTACAAATTTCAGTGCTTTTAGAAATCAAAATTACTGGTAAAAATAAAACCGGTTTCTATGTTACGGTAGCTTCCCTCAGTCTTGCCAAACTAAGGATAACCATTGTAAGGGTGCCTGCGCTCCAGGTTGTGGTAAGTGTTGCGCAATAAACAACCACATCTCTCCTGAGTCGGCATAGTTAAATATCAGTTGCAAGTTGAGGTTCAGGATGACTAGAAACAATACTGAGATAAGCGGAAAGCAAATGCTACGCCTAGAATTCTCAAATGGTCACCCATCTGGTACTCGTCAGGCTCAACGTAGTTTAACTTGGGTAATCTTACGAGGACCGGTATCTAAACGTGATGATGCTGCATAATATATTTTATATGTCATAATCTATTTTATACTAACTTGATATATTGTATATTTGTCAAGTTAAATGAAAACAAATGTGTGCTTTTTATTCAGGGTGTATTTGTTTTTATAAACACCGTACTTTAAATTGACAACTCTATTTGTTTAATTGCAGGTTCGAAAATTTTACATTATTTTGAAGTATGTTTGATTTTATTCGTTAATTTTTGCATGCAATGATTTTTAAATCGAACCATTTTTTACATCCAGTGGTATTTACATTCAATCATTTTTAACATCCAACGATTTAAACATCCAATGACTTTAAATCCAATCATTTTTATATCCAATGACTTTTACATTCAATCACTTGTTTTTACATCCAATCAGTTTTTACATCCAATCATTTTTTAAATCTGAAACGTTTTACATCCAATGATTTTAAATCCAATGATTTTTTATCCAATCATTTATTCAATCTAATCATTTTTTTACATCCAATCATTTTTAAATCCAATCATTTTTACATCCAATCATTTTTACATTCAATCATTTTTACATTAAATCATTTTAAAATCCAATCATTTTTACATCCACTCATTTTTACATTCAATCATTTTTACATTCAATCATTTTTGCATCCAATCATTTTTACATTCAATCATTTTTAAATCCAATCATTTTTAAATCCAATCATTTTTAAATCCAATCATTTTTATAACCCAAGAAATTTACATCCAGTCAGAGTTTAAATTCAACCATTTTTAAATCAAATAATTTTTAAATCTTACCATTTTTATATCTAATAATTTCTAAATCCAATAATCTTTTGCATTCAATCACTTTTTACATCTAATCCTTTTTATGTCCAATCAGTTTTACGCCCATTTATTTTGTTTACATCTATTCATTTTTTACATTCAATTATTTTTTTACGTCCCACTATGTTTATATCCTTAAATATTTACATCCATTTATTATTACATCTATTTATTTTTTACATTTCATCATTTTTTACATCCAATCATATTTTATATTCAATTATTATTTTTACATTCAACTATATTTACATCCTAAACTATTTAGATCAATTACAATCAGTTTTTAAATCCACTCATCTTACATTATTTTTGTATCTAAAATTTTAAGTTCAATCAGTTTTTAAATCCAAACCTTATTTGCATGTAATCTGTTTTACATCCGATCTGTTGTTAAATTTGATCAATTTTACACCCGCTATCTTTTATATGAATTCGTTACCTTAAAACGAGTAATTGATATTTTTTAACAATCATTTTCAATTAATAATTAACAGACGAGAAACACTGCAATAGAAAAACATTACTTCAAAAATACTATTTAAATCCAATCATTTTTACATTCAATCATTTTTACATTCAATCATTTTTACATTAAATCATTTTTAAATCCAATCATTTTTACATCCACTCATTTTTACATTCAATCATTTTTACATTAAATCATTTTTAAATCCAATCATTTTTAAATCCAATCATTTTTACATCCAATCATTTTTACATTCAATCATTTTTACATTCAATCATTTTTACATCCAATCATTTTTACATTCAATCATTTTTAAATCCAATCATTTTTAAATCCAATCATTTTTAAATCCAATCATTTTTACAACCCAAGAAATTTACATCCAGTCAGAGTTTAAATTCAACCATTTTTAAATCAAATAATAGAAAAACATTACTTCAAAAATACTATTTACAAGAATGGTATAAACCAAAATCATACAGCGTCGTCAAAAATACAGCAAAACAATGATGAAAGACTTTCGAGCAACAAATACAAAAATAAACGTTTTTTTTTTCTGCTTTTTTCTTATACAGAAGCTGAGAAAACAACTTCCGGATATTCATCCGATGGAAGTGATAAACTTCAATTATGCGGAGAAATCGCACTTTGATGCATCTGATAAGTCTCGATACCTCAAAGATTTTATTTAATGTTTTCCCGCTGTGAATCTACCTTTGCTGTTTAACATGAACGCGCCACGCACTAAACAACAGCGACGGCGATGCTTAACACGCACTTATAGTAAATCAGAAAGAATACCCGTCCCAGGGCAGTGAAATATTTATTCTCATAACAAATGTGTTTTCTTGGCCTTTTGGTCAAGATCAAAGTGTAGTATCTGTTCTTCAGATGCTGCACTTCTATTTCTTGTTCTCTTTCGGTGGAGGAGAAATCCTTCACGACTGAGACAATTTTTATTTTTGTACCTTTTCTCCACGTTAAAAAACGACCCTGGTGTCTAACTCTGTCCCGTGGGGAGGCATAGTAAATAGGTACACCAATTTTCTGCTCTATTAGATGTTTCCCTGTTTTTTTCCACCCCAAAGCAAGAGACAATGCCATTAAGTCGCAAGGGGCTACAATTTGAAACCAGATCTGCAGGGATATCATTAGGACTATGCCAACATCATATTCTTTTCATTGTTTTAACTCTCGAGTATATATCCGAAACAGTAAGACATAGTTAATCAACAGAGAACCACATCACTCTATATAAAAGCATATAAGATATCAACGGATACACACTCGAGAGTCAAAACAATGAAAAGAATACGCTGTTGTCCTAACACAACATATAATGTAGGGAGTTGGACAGCGAGATGTCTGGTCACATTACATTTGAACAACTGCATGTAAGTACAGCTCGAGAAGGAAAGGCCAGGGATGGTATTCCAAGGTCTTGTAATTCGAGAAAAAAGCTATTTGAGTAGAAAGATTTTCGGCATATAGAAATCTCTATATTTGAGACATGAGAGTTTGCTGTTTGTTGGTTTTGCAGGGAATATTTACGTCGAAAAGGTACTATTAGTTTGAGTTTGTCCGAGCAATTATCATTAAAGTACTTGCAAAAGAGTCACAGGGATGCCACTTTTCGTCGATGGAACAGAGGTTGGAGATTGGCAGACAGTGCGGGACCTATTAGATTGACAACTTTTTAAAAAAAAAAACGATCTAGAAGCGAGAAATTAATGGCAGATTAAAATCCAGATATGATACAAAACATTACGTATGGACTAATTGCATTATTTTGATTCGAGGAATAGATGTAAGGTTTACGAGTCTTAAAAAACTGATATTTACAGAATTTTGTTTGTTTGATGTGAACTCTGGATGTAAATCTGAAATATTTAAATTTCTAATTTTAATTTCTAGACTATATAATACCTGCTAAACATCTTAAAAAATTACCAAGAAACTGCAAAAAGACGGAATATTTACAAATTATTTAATTTATTAAAAGTACACACAAATGAGGAGAATCTAAATTTGTATAAAACCGATTAACTCCAAATGTATCCCCTTTGCATGAAACTAAATGAAATTAAAATATAATTCTTCATTTATGTCCAAGAGATGTGTTAAAAAATACAAAATGTATCTCTACAATTTTAGGAGTAACTCCGTTACCTGTCTTATTTTATATAAAGAGAACGAGGTTGAATTTTTTTCTGATTTGTGCAAACTTTTCCAAAATCAAATATATGAGTTTTCTCATTTATTAGTTCTATGGCATCATAAAAAAACGATTTACTGTTTTTTTTTATAAAATATTTTGAAGGAGGTGTATAAAGTAATGTAGAAACCCCATATGGATATTATCAAATATCTGTCTAATTTGCATAACTTCATTTTATTTCGTATAATTAAGTACTGTTTAATTATTGTTAATTTATTTTATTGCGGACTATTAATCTCATCTTTATTGGTTGTTGTTTCACGACGTTTCGGCCAACTATTTCTCTGGCCTTCGTCAGGTGGTAACCGTGACGGATAGGAATTTCGAATCTCCTAACTGCATTCTCAGCAATCACTGCCATCCGTAATTGTTTTCGTCTCACCACGTTTTGGCCAAGTAAGCCTCTGGCCGGCTTTGGGTAGGATTGAAACCGCTATCTTCAGAAATTCTCATCTGGAACCGTAAAGACACAACGTCTCTATCATTGCGTAGCTGTTGCTTGATGTAATGCCATACGTTTTCGACAGGATTGAGGTCTGGAGATTGCGCAGACCAATACAAACACGGAATAAGTGTTTATAGACCCAAAATTGGCGGAGTAGTTTAGTAGAGTTCTTTAAAGTCACATCGTTGGACTTTGACTCCTAAACAGCCAACTTTTTGGCCGAAAACCGATTAAAAAGATTTTCCCAAATCTCAATACCCCTTATGCCAAATCTCGAGTTTGTAGACCGAAAATTAGCGGAGTAGTTCTGTAGGCAAATGTACACAGACAGACAGACATTGCCACTTTTATAGATATATAGAAATGCATGTGTGTACATACATACATAATTAATGTAAACGATTGTGCGATTTTGATACATCATCAGAGAGCGTCGATGCATCACTCATCGTAATCAAAATATCCTTAAACATGCCGTAATGGCCGCGGAAAGACTAATTTCGCTGTGAATTGACATTTAATAAAGAAAAACTTTTCAGATATTAACCCAATTCATTATGAACTTCCATCAGGAACAATAAACATAATATAGCGCCAGCATCATTTGAGTCAGATTTGACATTTCACAAGAACGGATACTCGCAACAATCCGTTCATTCGATGGTTTCAATTAACACGGAAACTTTTATTTATAAATTAATAGTAGCAAAACGACAGACAGAGCACCTTCTCCTCAGTTGGGAACTTGCCATAAAAATGACGATAACGCAGAGATAGACTCACACTTAAGTACGGCGTAATCACGTTAACACACTAGTTCCGACTGGATCACTGAAGTTGAGCAACGTTTAACTTGGTCAGTACTTAATGGGTGACGATTTGGGATTTCAAAGTGCTGTGTGTGATCTCCGATTATCTCAGCATTGTTTCCAATCATCCTAGATTTTTCCTTTCCACTGGCTTCAAACAGGAGATGTGTTGTTGGGATTGCGCAATCTTTGCCTCACGATTACATGTGCAGCTGCCTCTACAAGGGTTATCCTTTATCTTTCGAAACTGAATGGGAGCATCATCGAGACTCACAACGTCTTTCCTTTGAAAATGAGAAAATGTAGAGGCGAAAATTATTTCGCCCACTAGATGTCGAAGACGGTTCTGTTTTTTATCAACGCATGAAATCGAGTTCTGAACAGCTTCTCTCCAGAGGTGGAAACAGTACTCTATCTTAAGATATATTTGACTTTTGCTTAGGTCGAGAATTGCATCGAAAGTGAAATACTTTCCCCATTTTTCCAGCGTCTTTCTACACAGATCAGATGCAGGTCATCCATTTCAGGCCAATGGTATTCAGTACAGACTTTATTTTCACAGATGAGACGTTAATAGATTTTGTCTATTCTAACGTAATTTCCATGAAACTACTCGGCTGAGATCCAATCCCTAATTCCCATTAATTTAAACATATAAACACACATGCATATACGTATATGGACATTAGCAGACCGCATACAGAAGCATACATACACGTACAATATGGAAATATAAAGATTACTATCTATGATGCATAGAAAGTCCGTATGCAAAGATTGATTAATAGTTATAATTATAAAAATATATATGAAATCACCGACCACTTCTCTGAAACATTATATATGTTCAGTGTAGGGACTATTTAATATTTGTTTATATAAAAATATTATATATATATATATATATCCATCTATCTATCTATCTATCTATCTATATATATATATATATATATATATATATATATATATAACTACTTAATTTACTCACATAAAACTAATATATTAAGTATACATTTATGCGTAAACTTTAAGTATTTAATTCAAAAGTGCTCAATACGTAGGTAGAGCTAGTTAGTAAGTTATAAAATATATATGGAGATTAAGCTACACCGAATATTCCGCGTTTCATCTACTCTAGGACTCTTCAAGCTTATGCGCATAAGCCTGAAGAGTCCTAGAGTGGATGAAACGCGGAATATTCAGTGTAGCTTAAAATCCATATATATTTTATAACTTAATATTTATGTATATAAAACAGTACGTGTATCTGGGTGTGTCTATATCTGGGTAAATATTTAATCGCTGAACTTTTAAATTACTTGCCACATAACTATGGAATTAACAGGAAATAGTAATTATACATCACGGATGGTTTATAACAAGTAAAGTCTTTGTTTGGATGGATGAATTACGCGTACAGATGTCGGCAAGTTGAAATAAAAACATTTATTTCGTCTTAATCATTCGCGCACGCGTAAAATGATTATAGCTAAAATAGGTTTACTTTTATAACTTTCTTATCAATCTGCAAGTTTAGCTCAAATGGTAGCGAATGCGTATGTTGCGTTAAATTAAGAATCAGATTGGAACGCTTATTGCTTTGGTTTGGATTCTACTTGATAGCATCCTAGTCATCCGTTTTACTTTTGAAATAACGAATAACATATATGGTACAATATAATAATCAAGATATAATTGGCTCTATAATAATAAATACAAAATCTGCATGAATTAAAATAATTTCAAGCGTATTTTACGATCGACAAACTCCTCTCCCTCTTGTTTTAAATAAAATATTTGATTCTACCATCTCGCTCCTGATTTAACATATTTTCCACTAAAAATACTTACTATTTTATTTTAAAATAAAAAAATGGATGATGACGGTGGTCTAGTATTTACCGGCACGGAATAACGACCTGGGTGTCTCAAGCTCGAATCCATTTTTTTCTACAAACAAAACTGACTTTCGTTTACAATTTTCACGTGCTCCCTTGTAATAGTTTTCTTTAGGGTGGTCACTACAAAGTAGCCCGATCTCTCTAATCTTTCTTTTACTGACCAACTGACACCACAATACAAAATGCAATTCTTTTTCCAACAAGATGGCGCTACATGCCACACGTCTCACAGAACACTGACACGAGTTCATGACATGTTTACGGAAGAGAGAACAATAAGCAAAGGGTTATGGCGACCACGTTCCCCGGACTTGTCATCATATGATTTTTATCGTTGGGGGACTTTAAAACAAAAAAGTTTATGCAACTAATCCTCAAAATCTAGACCAACTAAAGGAGAACATTACCAACGTTATAAGGAGAATCACCAGAGAAGATCTACAGGCAGGATCTACAAACGTTGTTAAACGTTCCAAAAAATGCATAGATGTCAAAGGGGGGGCACTTCCAGCATATTTTATAACATTACAGGCAAGTTAAACAATGCTACGGATAATTTAAACAATACAAGAGTGTTCCTCCTCTCTATTACATTTTCTGGGTTACTTTTAAGTGGTTCACCCTGTAGAAAGAATTATGGCTAGAAAATATAGGAAAAACTAATGCCAGACTATTCAGATACCTACTATATGACGATAATTACCTTAAAATTAGAAAGATTTTATTCATAACTTTGTTCTAAACGGGAAATACAAATCTTACCTATTATATATCATTATTATTTTTTATATTTTTTTATCCTTTCAGATGAGGCATCATAATTTGTGTATTCATCTTTTACGGACGTTTATCGTCAACTTCATAGTTGTGGTATCACATTTCGGCCGATTCATCCTCTGGTCTTTTTCAAGTTCTTTATCGCGACGGGATAAGAATGTTGAGTGCTGTAACTGTCTCTTCAGTAATTACGGGTTTTCATAGTTGTTATTGTCACACAACGTTTTTTTTTTTTGGCTGACTCATCCTCTGGCCTGCTTTGGTTAGGATTGAAACTGCTATCTTAAGACAATGCTCACCTGGGACTGTATTATTATTATTATTATTATTATTATTATTATTATTATTATTATAAACATTTTATTCTTAATTTTGTTCAAACACGAAATAAAAATTCGCCTCATTTACCCATATGGATCAACAATTTCAATACAGCTGTAATTATGTTTATAAGGTCGTTGTAAAGAATCTGTTATATAAATCTCACCTGTTTGTTTAAATGTATGTATGTATGTATGTATGTATGTATGTATGTATGTATGTATGTGTCAGGTCATGTCATATGCTACTGGTACCATGTAACCCAGTACTACCTGCCTCATGGTCGGGTCACCGGCGACTAAACTGGTTCCCCCACCAGACTTATTTGGTGAGGAGGGCGGCTAGTCTCCCTGAAGTTTTAAAAACAAGACCTTCCAAAGGACAAATGAACTCTTTTTCTGGGTCAACGGCCAACTAGCACCGTGTATATTTGTGTGTGTGTATATGTGTATTGGGGTGGAGAGGGCTCCCGTAAGCCGTGGTGAAGGCAATCTTTCTAGGAGAAGCAAATCTCTGATTTAAAAAACCATAAAGCGGGAGACCAGTACCCGCATTAAGCTGGTGTGCAGTTTAATTTGTTGCTGGCTATCTTGCTCTTGCTTGTTGCTGGATCTCAACATTTTGAACCGAGAGAAAGACTTAGCTGTCGTACAAAGCTAAGACTCTGTAACATCATATTTGTATAGATACTCCCTTGGACATTTGGGCTCATGGATTTTAAATGTCTGAGGGAGTGGCACTCGTCTGAGAAGACGTTGCAATCATTATGTATGTATGTATGTATGTATGTCTCGCAAAAACTTTCACAGAGGTGACGAATCCTAACAAAATCGGTATCACTTTGAAGTTCGGCAAATCGGACGACAAATATCGAAGAATTGACCAAAAACGTTAATTCCTTCACCCAGTTTTGTACATGGAGTCGATTTTATGCGAGCCATTTTTACAAGTCATCGTATCGGTTCAATATACTTAGCCTAATTTTAACGCTCCGAACTTCCGGTCGCGTCATGGAGCAATGGTAAGACACCAGATTCTCGTTCACTTTCTTTTCCGTCTTCGTGTCACGGATTCGAGACTGCCTGCTTACTACAAATTTTTAACACATTCCTTCACTTTGGCTGCCTCCTGTTGTTTTAATTCCCTTCCCACGCTACAACCATTTCTCCAACAGCTTTCTCCAAATGGGCTGCCAACTGTTGTTTTAATTTCCCCACCCCACCCACAGCACAATTATTTTTGTAAACAGCAAAATCTATATAAATAAAGCTCAACGCCTGTATATGTCTGTCTCTCTGCACACAAATAGGCTTCTATATGTTTTACTGTTATACTAAACTGATTCCATACAATGATAGAAGAGCTATCAAAGAACAAAAATGAATATAAAAAGTCATTGGGGGAGGAAACCCAGGAGGAAACCCAGGAGGAAAACCCTATGCACGCTCACACCGTTTCACGTAGAGCTACCAAATTTGGATGGATAACTAACCATGAGGAGGGGGTTGTTTTGACGCGTTGCATCTCTCACTCTTACCAACGTGGTGGGAGGCTAAGAGGAAACACTGTATACGATGACGCCATGAGAGTTACACTCGACGAGTTACCAAATATGTCAGCATAACTCACCATATGATGGTGGGAAGTTTCGAATAGTTACACCTCTTACCCTAACCAACGGAGTGGGAGGGGCACAGGGGTGTCACTTACGTATGGGAACCCTATGTACGCTTAGACGGTTTGATGTAGCGCTACCGATCTTTATATGGTAACCCCCACCATGGAGAGATTTTTCATGTTACCTCGCTCACTCACACCAACAGAGACTGAGACCCATGAGGTCACTTATAACGGAGAGTATTAATTAGCGTTCATACGTTTGTGTCAATAAAGATTCACACTAGTGACCCCTCATGCTCGTTTGACGGAGCTGCTTTGGTTTTGATACCCCAAAAGTTCAAAGTTTTCTCTTTACACCCACAACAGATTTTCATAACGTTTCATGCTTTCATAAATCAGTACATATTATGAAGACACTTTTTTTAACCCAGTGAACGAGGGGTATTTCTGTTATATATATATATATATATATATATATATATATATATATATATATATATATACTTTTCGCATTTTGGTCAAATTGCATTCTCTTGGTGAACTGTATAGATAATATTTTTACGCCTTGAAATTCAACTGCGTCTAATCACACAGTTGTTATTGTGACCATATATGCACTCCACCATTTGGATTGCCTGAAACTTGGATCTTTTACCTGGATTTAGTGGATTTGTACTCAACAACCATTAGAAACCCTTTCATGTGAAACTAGTTTTGTTTTTAATCCAATTTCATCTGTTTCATTGTTGTCTACTTCTTCTCAGCGCTAGAATGTTCCAGTTCATACCTAGTTTCATTAAATGCTTTACAAGAAAAATTGCTTTATGCATTTTACTTTCTCCTCCTGATGAGAAGGAAAGTATTTCTTTGAAACTCCGCGGATAAAGGACTTACACCTCTATTTGTTTTTCTGTTCCGAATAATAGATATGTTCTTAACTCTTACCAAAGCATGTTTCTATATATTTTATTAATCCGATGTACTTATCTATCTATCTATCTATCTATCTATCTATCTATATATATATATATATATATATATATATACATATATATGTGTGTGTGTGTGTGCGTGTGTTTGTTTGTGTATATATATATATATATATATATACGTATTTGGAAAATTAACATAAACTTTAAAAAATAATGTGTACATCGAAAAATTACTGCTTTAAGAAAAATTTTTAAAATGTGCTTACGTGCAGTTGCTGATTGCGTTCCAAATATTATTGACGTAATAGTTTACTGAAAAAAAAGAAGAAATACAATCATTAAAACAGAAATAAAAAAAAGAGCTAGCGATATCTAACACGATGTATGAAAAAGATAATGTTAAAATGTTCATTTTTCCATATCGTTAGTGTCACGATACATATTGATTCCGCTGGGATCGGCGGAAAAACGAACGTAACAGATTGAGTAAAAAATAAAATAATAAGCCCAAAGTTTGTTATAAGATAAATTTATAAAGGAAAAAGTCAATGTAAAGTTTCAAATGATTCCTGGCAAAATAACACTGAAACAGACATGGGTCATCCTATTCAAAAAACACAGTAAAACAGTGTTGAACAATTAATACATGCAAAAATATAACAGCCATCACGGTTAAACAATTAATATAAATGTTATTAAAATGAAATACGTGTGAAATACGTTTGAACGCCGAATTACAACGCAATATTATGAAAATAAGCAAGTATTTACTTGTTTAAGCATAATATAGACTCTTTTGTCAGAAGTTATACTTTTTTTCTTTTTATTTCTCGCCATGGTGTTGGATTAAAGAAAAAAAATGTAAAGAGTCCGCGTGATTTTATCCGCGGTGCTGTTTTTGAAATGCCGAAAGAATGCTTTTGGACAACGCGATTTGAAAGTCGTGTATTGTTTTTCCGTGATAGAAGCATTGATTGAGTATTTAAATGAAATTCATTTGAAATACGCTTGAAAGCCGAATTACAACGCAATGTTATGAAAATATACAAATATTTACTTGTTTAAAATTTATATTTTGGAGTAAAATTTCTTCGTCAGAATTTTATTTTTTAAATTTTTTTCCTCGTCATGATATTAAAATGAAAATAAAAGACGGAAATAAATTTTAGTAATTAAAATTGATTATGAATTTAACTAAAAAGAAGAAATATAAAGCAATAAATATAATCACGTTATTAGGGAGGAGAGTCATTTTTAAATCAAATCAACTGAGCCAAAAAATCATATCAACAATTAAAATATTGTTTAATCCAATTACATTTGAGGGAACAGATTCATTCCAAACTTTCACGAAAAACACTCGTCAAGCTGAATACACTATCAATAATTTCCCCCAAACCCAAACGTAGATTCCATAAACAAACGTAGATTCCATAAACAAAGATTATTTCTTAGAACTGCACGCCCGTGGAACTCTCTGCCGTTTCTCTGCTTACCAGCTTACTAAAATATGGTCATCTTCAAGTCTAATGCAAACAAATTTTTGATGAGCCGTCCCCTTAAGTAATCCAATTTACTAAATTTCCACTACTAACGATTATTACAATATTGTCTCATTGACTATTGCACACTCATTAATTCTTACCCTCGAGTGGCCTACGGGCCTTCAAAAGTGAGGACTTCTATGTAAAAAAAACAAACAAAACAAACAAAAAAACAAATAAAAAACATATGACGATGTAATGACAAGAAATCCCAAATGAGACGTGATGAAAGAATAGCAAAAATTAATCTCGTTAGCAGAGAGTTGTACACGGCTCTTATATAGATCAGCAGTGAGATACCTACTGAAGCGGTAGAGTGATCCATTCATTTTTCCATATCTAGGCATGAGTGACTCGGTGTAATATGTCCATCCTGGATAGAGTTTAAAATCGCCTTCGAAATCTAGTAAGTGATTCCTTTTTCTCTTCCCTGCAACGTCTTTCCCGCAGAAGAGAGGTTGCGAGTTTGTCTCTGTTCTTTCGTCATTTGAAGGCTACCGTATTGTTTTCAAGATGGCGATAAGGAGGGAATGTACAATTGCATATTTAGATGTTGATTAAAAACGAAAATAAAACTAAATATGAATAAATAATGAAACGAAAATGAAACCCATATTATAGCAGTATTTCTGAGAATTGAATGAATACGGGTTCAAGCTAAGTACTGCAAAATACGACTTCTTCTTAAAACAACATAAGGGCAGATATTTGTCGGTAAAAGAAGACAAAGTTGACAGAAAAGAGGCCGAGGCTAAAAACATGGTCGCAAATTAACAAATTTACTAATAAAGTAACAAAAAATAAATTAATAAATTAACAAATAAACTACAGGTTGAAGAATATATTCCTTGCTAGTGGAGTCAGAGAGGGCTTTGTGGCCGGGTTCGAATCCCTAAACTGGCGGTAATAGTGATTCTCTGCATTCTCAAATTCCCAATTGAATGAAACACGAGTGTCTTCACGTATTATTATTATTATTATTATTATTATTATTATTATTATTATTATTATTATTATTATTATTATTATTATTATTATTATTATTATTATTATTATTATTATTATTATTATTATTATTATTATTATTATTATTATTATTATTATTATTATTATTATTATTATTATTATTATTATTATTATTATTATTATTATTATTATTATTATTATTATTATTATTATTATTATTATTATTATTATTATTATTATTATTATTATTATTATTATTATTATTATTATTATTATTATTATTATTATTATTATTATTATTATTATTATTATTATTATTATTATTATTATTATTATTATTATTATTATTATTATTATTATTATTATTATTATTATTATTATTATTATTATTATTATTATTATTATTATTATTATTATT
>NC_136505.1:108924351-108926851 GCF_053919585.1 Euprymna scolopes
TTTCTGTTTCACTCTTTTATTTTTCATCTTCTCCAACCTTCGATTAAGTTTTTGCGTTTTTCTCAAAAACAAAAAAAATTGTCCGCCCACCTAACCGGTAATTAGTCATCACGTGACCGTGACAAAAATATGCATATATATATATATATATATATATATATATATATATATATATATATACATATATATATATATATATATATATATATATATATATATAATTAGAAACATAATTTTTACAAGACAATATGCCTGAGGATGATGCAAGTATTCCTATTGAAGGTGCTCGCTAAAGAAACTTATGGATTCGACGTAAACAAATTTGAGAAAATCGTAAAAAAAAAAAAAGTATTCGGAAATTGTAGAAGATAAAAAAGAAGATAGTGAATAAAATTCCGTGCTTTTTAATAACTCTTACTATATATATATACATATACATATATATATATATATATATATATATATATATATATATATATATACTAGCAAAAGGACCCGTCGTTGACTGGGTTCAAAAACAGCCTACGGAAAATGGACTCTGATTTATTAAAGTATAATAGGTTATGAAAAGGAAGGCTTTTAATGAGATAGCTTCGCATTTGGGGGTATCAAAACCAAAGCAAAACATGATGAAAGTAAAAATAAAATAGATTTGTAAAGAAAAAAAAAATTATAAAACAAAATATTCCATGCGTTTTAATAGCATTTTACTCAACGAGAACAATCTGCCTTAATATACCACACACATACACACACACACACACACACACACACACACACAGACACACACACACACACACACACACACATATATATATGTTAAAAATCACTTTGAAATGAGTTATATTTAATATGAACTCTAAGAGTAAGATCTTTGACTTACTCGTTGTTTCATAAAATACTTCTGCATGCAAAATCCGATTCTGCATTTTGCTAATTCCTACCCGCTGATGAGAAGGAAAGTATTTCTTTGAAACTCTGCGGATTAAGGACTATCTATTTATCTAGTGTTTCCTTTTCAGATTAAATATGTTTTTAACTCGTTTCAAAGTGTTTTTTAACATATTTCATTAACTGTTTGCTCATATACATATATATATATATATATATATATATATATATATATATAATGATTAGTTTTTTTGGAAAAAGAATTCCAGCAGAGTGCTCAATTAAAAGGAAAATCCAAATTTTTAGAGCGTACTTATATTTTGTGTACAGAAAGTTGTTAGTTGAGACAGGTCATTGGTACCGTCGGTTTCAAGCCCGATAATAAGGCCCGTTTAAGGTATCCTTATCGAGCTCTCTTCAGCCAATATTCGTCTATCTTATAACCGGAAGTGTGAAGTATATATACCTCGCGAATCCACGTTCAAATCTCGTTTTGTTTAATCCCCCCCCTTTTTTTTTTTTTTTTTTTTTTTTTTTTTTATCTATATATATATATATATATATATATATATATATATATATATCGGGTAATGTAATACCTAATTTTCAACTTTGAATTATTTAAATTTAAGATCTAAGTTCGAAAAAATGTTTTTTTTATATGAATCGATTTTAATTTGAACCCCATTTAATTTTAAAATCTCTTTCCTTATGTATAAAAACTTTAAAATATGTATTGGTATCGGTTAAAAACTTAAAAATTCGTTTAATTATATCGAACATTTAAAAATTTCCAAAAATACGTTTAAAGTTTTAAAAAATATATTTTTAATTATATCGAATCACGTTTAAAAATTTCGAAATACGTTTAAAAATTATTTTTTAAAAACCCAAATCTTTCAAGGTTTGGGGAAGTGAGTATTTATCTATCCTAAGTGATTTCCCTAGTTTATTAACATTATTATATTTTTCTATAGTTTTAAATTCGAAATAGATTATAAATTACATTTATAAAATATAATATATATATGACATTAATTAAAAATCTATAATATAATTGCGATTAAAATCCAAGTTTACCGACTAATTATTTATGTATTTACAACTTTTTTCCTTATATATATATATATATAAAAACAACATCTAAGTGTTGTTCTTTTCATTGATCCAATTTATTAGGAGACCCTTCCTTCTATGTATGCAACTTTTCAAAGCTTCACTCCTCACATTTAAACATTTTATTTTTGGGTCATGAATGGACCGGAGGATGTAGTATTTCTCTGCGTTACAGAGTGAGCATTGACTTAATTCCGGGACGTAGGCTGGTCTATGCTCTATTTTTCTCCATTTTATGGAAAAGGGTGTATTTTTTTCTTTAAGCTCCCACACGCGGGTAGCTAATGCTGTATTCATCCTTGTTTTAGCTCTAAAGGAGCTCATATGTGCATAATATCTTTGTTTAAATTGGCTTTTTGTCATACCTATATATATTTCCGGTATATCTGTGGATTGTTCCGTTACTGTGGCCTCATAGACAAGGGATTCAGCTTTACAATTACCCTCCAATGGACAGCTATTTTTGGTCCTGCAAGAGCAGCCTGCGTTATCT
>NC_136505.1:108931851-108999351 GCF_053919585.1 Euprymna scolopes
AATAATGACTCATCAAATGCCAAATCGCAATTTCACAGACATTTTGGACGTATTGTGTTTTCTTGGGAAAAAGACAACATTTCTTACAGTAAACTAACACTGCATGCCGTATTTAAGTAATCAAGTTTGCATTGGAGAATAATACAACAATACGCAATGTTCAATGTATAAATATGCATACACACACAAACACACAAAAATACACACATACACACCCGTATACATATAAGTGAAAATATGTGTGTAAGAACAGGTCTCAATCCATACACTCAACGAATCTTTGATCTAAAGACTGGAAAGTAATAAAAAATGCAAGAGAGCTATATGCCCAGTCTGTTAAATCCAAGGTAGCTGTTCAGCGGCTTGGTTCCCACCAGCTTTGGCAAATAACAAATAGGATCCTGAACAGAAGTGTGCGTTCTATCCATACCATTATCAATGGACCACAGGTCATCTTGTCAGCGTCAGACAAGGCCAAACTATTCGCAAATAACTTTGCAGCTACTTCTACCCTATGCGACGAAGGCTATCAACTCCCCATATTTCCTCCTATAACACAGAACAATCTAGGCAACATACAAATATCCGTGCATGAGGTCGCCAAGCTAATCAAGAACCTAGATTCCAGTAAAGCAACTGGCCCTGATGGCATCCTAATTATAGTGTTAAAAAAGCTTCAACCAGAACTTGCTCCCATACTTACGAAACTATTTAAGCACTGCCTTAAGGAGAAGTGCATTCCGACTCCTTGGAAGACCTCATCAGTTTTCCTTGTATTTAAGAATTCAGGTGATAAGTCATCTCCCTCTCAGTACGACCAATAAGTCTCCTGTGTGTTATGAGTAAGTTGCTGGAATCCATATTAAATAGAGAAATAGTCAACCACCTCAGCAGGAATAACCTTCTTAGTGACACACAATAAGGTTTCCGCTCTGCAAGATCTACCGCAGATGTGCTGACGGTTATATCCCACTGGATTAGTGAATCTCTTGACAAAGGCTTCCTTTCTAGGGCAATTGCTCTTGATATATCAAAGACCTTCGACAATGTATGGCATAAGAGTCTACTTCACAAGGTTTCCAGCTACGGTATAACTGGAAATGTTTTTTCAATCATTAAATCATTTCTCTCCGATAGGCTCATAAGAGTAGTGGTCGATGGACAAAAATCGGAGGCCTGCAATATAAATGCTGGAGTCCCTCAGGGGGCAATCCTGGGCCCAACTCTCTTCCTGATCTACATCAATGATCTCCCTAAACACATACTTAAATCATTCGTTGACATCTATGCTGATGTCACGACCATCTACGGCAACACATCAAAGGCTGTAAATGGCAAAGTTCTCTCTGATTATCTCTCGTCTGATCTCGAGCGCGTGGTTCAGTGGGGGAAGATGTGGCTGGTTACCTTTAATGCATCCAAACCCAAACTCCTATCTTTACATCATCAATGCTCTGATCCCCATCTAGCATCAATTGTGATGGATGGCTTTCGTCTGGGTGAGGCCCCGTGTTTTGACAAGCTTCTGGGTTTGACCTTTACTCCTGATCTGAAATGGAACACGTACATCAAGTCTGTTGCCAAGGTCGCTGGAAAGATGGTTGGATCCTTCTACCGCTCCAGAAGATATATCACTAATGATGCAATTCTATATCTATATAAAAGCCAAGTACGTCCAAGGATGGAATACTGTTGCCATATCTGGGCAGGAGCTGCTAAAAAAAAGCCACAGAAGAGACGTTGCGAGCCTATCCTTTTGTTATCGTTATTTCCATGGCAGGTGCTCGTCTGAACTCCAATATCTGGTCCCCCCTCGCCAATCTTTCACGAAAAACATCTGTCTAGCTGAATCCACTGTGAACAATTTCCCCCACTCTATAGCTGTGCCTAAACCAAAACGCGGATTCCATAAACAAAGCTTCTTTCTTAGAACTGCACGACTGTGGAACTCTGTTCTATCTGTCTGCTTCCCACCGGACTACAACTTGGATGTTTTCAAGCCCAACGTTAACAAATTCCTAATGAACCGCCCCTTAAGTAAACGCATCATCAAATCTCCACACTAACGTAATGTACTTGCAATAACCCTTATCCCTGAGTGGCTTCCAGGCCTTGATAAGTGGTGATCACAATGTAAAAAAAAAGTTATGATATAGGGTATTCCAACATGTGAACCACTCTTAATCACTTCGTATCGGGGGAAAAAGCTGCTAAGGGGTTAAACTGATAAAACTTGAGGGTCATCGGATGTTTATCTGTTTGTCAACTGTGTAACAAGGTTTGGAATCATATTTTAAAAACGTGCCAAGCTGGTCTAATAGTTATCGTAATTGACATACTTTGTTTAGATTTTAGTTTCCATATCAGCTCGCGTATTTCTTTATTAATAAGATGTAAATTTTATAGAAACAAGTAAATCATGCATGGTCCCACAGTGCACAGTGATCAGGGCATAAAGTTCAGCATTTGTCCCCCCATTTAGCCGCAAAAGTCCCCAGGGACGTCAAATCCTGTTGAAAATGAACAAACGGTGCACTTTAAGGCCTTAACATATTTAAATTTTAGTTCTGCACCATGCCAAAAAATAAATGACTAAGTCCATCACTTGCCCAACCCTCATTTATGCCCTAAAGTCCCCTAGGCCTTAACATATTTAAATTTGAGTTCAGCACCATGCAAAACTGCTAAAGATATATACACCGAAAATTCTGAGCAAATATGGTAAAATATTTCCAAAGCTGCAGTGTTTTAGTATCACCTAAATGCCCCTTGGGCACACTCAAGATTTATCGCGAAATATAGACGAACAAAATTATATAGAAATCAATTATATATAACTTTTCAGAAAGTTTTATAAAAATCCAAGGCATCACTTTTTTTTTTAGTTCGCACAATAGTGTTAATTTTAGCCATTTTAATCTAAAAGCAACCCTAGAGAGGCGATATCTTCCCGGAAAATCGGCAGTTACATTTTACTCATATCATGTTTAATGTTTGTGCAAAATTTTATAAAATTCCAAGTTGTTGTTATTGAGAGAAGTGCAGACAGACGAATGGACGGCGGAACAAAAATATAAAACCCGCATGCACATTTATCAGTTTCTGTAACTTCACGTTACGTTTCATACCTACCTTATTTCTGTTTATAATAAATATGAATTCTGTTTTAATCAAAATATAATATTTATGCGTAGAGTAAGAGAGGGCAACGCCCGGCCAACTGCTAGTGTACTATATTTCTGTTAGTCTCTCAATTCGTTGAACAGCTCGCAATAGGTTTAGAATTTAAGTTCCATTCTTTATCGGAAAATATTCTGTCGACCAAACAAAAATTTTAACAGACCACAGTCATAATAAAATGCAGCGATTTCGGTATTATGGTATCCGTTCGATGCACAGTTAGTGATTAGGCATTTATATTTAACGAAAAATAAGTATAGACTTAAGCATACTAAACAATCAAGTTAGCATGAGACACTGAACTCTTCTTCCTTCTTGCTCGTCCATCGAAATCGACGATGACCAAGGTATCAATCAATTCGGCGTCAGGGGTTTGTGGGTCCTGAGATGGCTGATGAGGCCAATCCGTGCTCGGCTGACTCTTCCACACTCTGGACACGTGAAGGCGGTATCGGCAGGCTGTGAACCGGCAGCTCTCTCCTTCCTCCTCTTGCGCTTCTGCTGGTCGTGTGTCATGCGTTGATTCTCTGCCCTGTCGGCTCCTAGGCTGATGACGCAACGCCAGGCCGAACGTTTAGCAGCGCGACTCTCCCAAGACTGGGGGCTGATGTCAAAGTCTTTTAGGGACGTTCTCAGACAGTCTTTATATCGTTTCTTTTGGCCCCCTGCATTTCGCTTTCCCTGGCTGAGTTCCCCATAGAAAAGTTGTTTGAGGATTCGGCTGTCGTGCATGCGATAGACATGGCTTGCCCACCGGAGCTGGGTTTTGCGGATTATGGTGGTGATGGTATGGAGGCCCGCGCGCTTCAAGACTTCTGTGTCAGGAATTCTGTCTTGCCAGCGGATGTTGAGAAGATTAAGGACACTGAATTAAACAGGTTTTGAAGATCTGGTGATTTTTAGGGGCTAAAACATCCAGCATATATCTATAAGAGAAGTGTTGTCCAGTCGTACTATACGCATAAATATTATATTTTAATTAATATATAATTATAAAATTCTGTGGAGTTTGCTTGCTTTCTTGATTTTTTACAAAGTAAGGTATAAAAATTTAATTTAAATTGAATCAAAAAATTACCTTGGATTTATTTTATGTAATGCACATTTTGTTGCAATTTAAAAACATTATCTTTCATCTAGCAATTAATGATATAGATATAAAATTTGCAACAGAATGTACATTACATAAAATAAATCCAAGGTAATTTTTTGATTCAACTTAAATTAAATTTTTATTCCTTACTTTGTAAAATTTATAAAAGTGCACCTTGAAGATAAATAAATTTTAAATTGAATTTTGTACCTTTATTTTTAAAGCCTATAGTAAAAACATTTTGTTTAACAATTTTTATCCCTTCGATGAAATGCTTTTCTGACTTGTATCTTATCTTTCTAAGATTATATTTTAAAACTCTCCTTCTCTCTATGTCAGTTTTCACTTCTCCTCACACCATAACTCATTTTTGCAACCCCCTCTTTGTATTATTACAGGTCTGAATATTCTCTCTGTTTCAGTTTGTATTTCTCCTCACACCACAACTCATTTTTGCAACCCCCTCTTTGTATTATTACATTCTGTTTGTTTTGTTTAACAATTTTCATGCCTTGGATCAAATGCTTTTCTAATATGTATGTATCTATCTATCTATCTATCTATATATATATATATATATATATATATATATATATATATATATATTACATTTTTACTCAAAACAAGGCACATTGCCACTTTGATGTAGGGGACTACTATCAGGGACATAAGCTACAGGGGTAATATGTAGGGAGTTGGGCAGCAAGATGTCGGTTCACGTTACGCTTGAACTTTTGCATGTCAGTACAGTTGGGGAAGCAGGAACCCGGGAAGGGAATTCCAAAGTCTAGCGGTTCTGAGGAAGAAAATACTGGAGTCGAAGACTCTCTTATATCTAGGGATCTCAACTGTGAAGGGATGGGATTTTGCTGCTTGTTGGGTTTGTCGGGGGTATTTACGTCGAAGGCTACAAGTGCTTGCTGTTCGTCGGAGCAGAGGCATGTAACATTTTGTCGATAGGAAAAAGGCTTCAGCTTCTATAACAGTTCAGGTTATCGACTCGGTTTTGAACCAGCCCAAATATGACAACAATACTCCATACATGGGCGAGTGGTGGCTTTATAGACGTACAGGATACTTTCGGGCATTAGTAGCTTTCTAGCACGGTAGAAGGAACCTACCTTTTTCGCAGCAATTCCTGCAATGCTCCCAATGTGATTTTTCCAACTCATATTTCCTGTGAACGTTAGGAGGTTAAAAGATGTACTTTCAGATAAAGAGTCTTTGGTCATTGCTATTGGCGGTAGAGAATGTTTCTTGTAGTTATTAAAGGAAACAAGTTTAGTTTTGGTAGCATTGAATGTGACCATCCATTTTTGTGGCCACTCCACTACAGATTGGAGGTCATCCTCCAAGGTTTTTGCAATTTCTTTAGATATGTGTTCATTTGTTTTCCTGTCGTGTCTGATATAGAGCGTAGTGTCATCAGCATATATACCAATCTCACAGACAATTATGTCAGGGAGGTCATTTATGAATATTAGGAATAATAGAGGTCCAAGACTCCTGATATATATATATATATATATATATATATATATATATATATATATATATATATATATATATATATATAAGAGCAAATAGTTAATAAAACATGTTAAAAACACTTTGAAAAAGAATTAAAAAGATATTTAACCTTAAAAGGAAACACTTAATAAGTGGATAGTCCTTAATCCGCGGAGTTTCGAAGAAATACTGTTCTTCTCATCAGAGTGTATCAATTAGCAAAATGCGGGATCGGATTTTGCATACAAAAGTATTTGGTGAAACTCCAAGTAAGTCAAAGATCTTACTTGATAACAAAAAGTGAAGCAGATGGAATATGGTAAATAAAAGGGTGATTTCACCTGAATGGATTAATTTTATTTGAATGGATTTATTTTATTTTACATATATATATATATTTATATACATTTATATATATATATATATATATATATATATATAATTCCAGGTTTGAGATGTTCAAAAGCAGAGACAAATGAATGCAACGCGGTTGTTAGATAGTGCTCTATAACAAGAGCAAATTGATTTTTTTTATTATTCATTCGAAGGTAAACAGTTACATTTGGTCGCTAAAAACAACCACATGTCAATGAGACTTTATCAGGCGAACCTGAACCATTCGACGCCACATAAAACCAAAACAAGCAAGCATTTTCATCAGTTTTGGGGCGAAAATTTAGCTGGCAAATGATCAAAGTTGAAAGAGTTGATCTTTGCAGAAGAAGAAGAAGAAGAAGAAAAAGAAGAGAGAATGAGCTGATTTTTTTTCAAAATCAAACCCCGCCTTGCGTCTAAACACCGTAAAATATATGCAGTTAAAGTTCTCTAAAAGTCTTTTGGGGAGACTGTGGTCTTTTATGAAAATCAACACTGACATATCCTGTGTCTTATTGACTTTTATTTCGGTTCTATGTGAGATACAACACGTCACAATCATTTAATATTTACTTATAAGGTCTTACGTATCGTAGGAGGTTTGAATCGGCTAGTACTATTTGCATGTCATAAATCGATCGTCGTATGAGGAGCACATTCTTTCTCTATCGATCTCCGGACTGAAAGAAGAATCAATTGTTTGCAATTACATCGATCTGACTTGCTATGTTTTTATGTCCATAGGGAGTTGCTTACTCAAATGGAAAATCCAATTGAGTGGCGGCTGTTGGCTGCCGGCTGAAACTAGACGAGTTGATATAATACGTTATTACGAAGACACTTGGAAAAAGAATTAGATGGTGTATTGTTGTCACAACTTGGGGTATCCCGACCGGATCACTCTTTCGTTTATTTTGCTTAGGGATCATCTTTAATCAAAGTCCAGGGATCCATGAGTGCTAATTTAACAATTAGACAACACCACGATGATCGGTAATGGTGGAACATGGGTGACGTTAAATTATACAAGACGACAACGCAACAAGAACGTTTTTACATTTACATGAAACAACCATATTAGAGATAGTTGACGAGCAGTTCCAGGGTATCGTATTTCACAGGCGGACAGTAACAGGAAAGAGGTTCTGGTCATAGAATGTTGGTTTGTCTTAGACAGATAGCAAAGTTTGAAATAGTTGGCAGTTGTAGTAGTAAGGCGAGGATTTGTCTAAATGATTTGCAGTGGGACTAAAGACTGACATTCAGACGACCACCTGCCATGGAAATAACGATAGACCTGACATAGATTCACAACTCTGTTTCGCAACAGTGATACCAGAAGCTCATAATATCCACGCTCGCGTCCCTCACGTTTCCATTCAAAGCCTAAACACTCTGCTAATTACCAATGGTGACTCAACTTGCATTCTTAAATATTTTTGCAGACAACCCTACTATTAATGGCAACAGTTCAAAGGCTAGCAACGACCAAGTTTTTTTCTGATTTTCTCTCTTCTGACCTTGTAGACGTCGTAGCACTGTCGTTTTAATGTATTTAAAACCAAGCTTTTCTCTTTCCATCATCAACGATCTGACTCCCATCTGGCCCAAATTGAAATGCATGGCTCTCGTTCTGGTTGAGCTTTGAAAAACTTTTGGGTCTGACATTCACTCCTGATCCGAAATGGCGCATCCGTCAAATCCTTTGCCAAGATCGCCGCAAAAAATGATTGGATCATTCTATCGTTCCAGTAGCTCACTGTCTACTTTTATAACAGTATGTCCTAGGATGGAGTATTGTTGCATCATCTGGATAAGTGCTGATCCAAGCACCTGTCCTGATTGGGCAGAGTTCAAAAACCGACTTTGAAACCGAGTCGGTCATATCCCTTTCTCTTCCCTGAAACTTCTTTCCCACAGAAAATATGGTGGCAGCCTTATCAATGCCCCATCGTTATTTTCATGACAAATCCTCGTCTGAGCTCAAATCCATGGTGACCGACTGCCAAATTTTAAATTTATATTGAAAATTTGGCAGTCGGGCACCATAACACTCGTTAGCTAACATCACTAACTCTCTATCCGTGCCTAAATCTAAAGTGGATTATATGAACAAAGGTTCTTTCATGGTACTCCCAGCCTGTAGAAACCTTGTTCCGGGGACCTGCTTTCCAGATGATTAAAATATGGCCGTCTAAAGAAATATATATGAATACCTCACCCTCTATCTGTGCCTAAATGTAGACGCAGATTCTATGAACAGAGCTTCTTTTGCAGAACTGCCCGCCTTTGGAACACTGTTCCGCTGGGATGCTTCTCGGCTGAATACAAAGTTCCTGTAAGGTCGTCCTCATATATAAACAAATTCCACCCAATTTACACCATTAATAATTATTACACTACCATCTTGCATTCATTAACACTTATCCTCGTTTGGCCTTTTGGCCTTGATAAACGGTGATTCCCAGGTAAAAGAAATCAAGTTTCCTTAGTTTTGGAATAATTCTGTTAGTTGTACGAAATCTGAAATTGATCAGTTATCGCCGCTTTATCTTCAATTGGCGCAGATTACAAAGAAATGAGAGAGGAGGTTTGTTTTAGTTGCAAATGATTTAGTGTTAGTCTACAGCTCTCAGGATTACTAAGACCTGCTTTATCTAGATAATGTGGTGTCCTCAAATCATCCCCCAGCTGACTCATCCAATGTTCCTGAATTTTAGTGATCAAATATATAACAATAATCTCTCAAGATCTGCTTCGTTGTGATTATCGTCTTCATTTTCTTATTGCATCTAATACAATGTGTATGGGGGATACACTATAAGATAATGGCTCCTGCGTAGAATAGACTAGCAATTGTAACCAGTTCAATATAGAGAATTGAGAATCGTGACTCATTTATTTTTTTTTATTAGAAATTATTAATTTTTTTTTTTAATTCATTGGAATGCTGATTGGGATGAGTATTATTTATTAATTTATTTATTGCGGACTATTATCCTCATCTTTCTTAAATATTGTTTCACAATGTTTCGGCCGACTATTCCTCTGGCCTTCGTCAGGTGGTAACCGCGACGTTATAGGAACTCTGAATCTACTAACTGCATCAATTACTACCTACCATAGTTGTAGACAGTAATTGCTGAGGACGCACTTACGAGATTCGGAGTTCTTATTCCGTCGAAGTCACCACCTGATGAAGGTCAGAGGAATAGTTGGCCGAAACGCCGTGAAACAACTAAGAAAAAGATGAGGATAAGTATCCACAATAAATAAATAAATGAATAAATTATTAAGTTCAAATCAGTTTCTAGAGAGCGTAGCTGTAAGTTGTTTGTTTTCCTAATGTGTTAGAACAATATAGAGAGATGGTTTGAGCACACGTTTACATGGCGTGATGTGTTTTTTTAATTACATTTTCACCCCAAACAAGACACATTGCCACTTTGGTGTAGGGGGCTTCTATCAGGGGCAGCAACTACTGGGGCACTATGTTGGGATTTGGGCAGCAAGATGTCGGTTCACATTACACTTGAACTTCTGCATGTCAGTACAGTTAGGGAAGCAGGGACCTGGAATGGAATTCCAGAGTCTAGCGATTCTGGGAAAGAAACTACTGGAGTAGAAAGATCTTTTACATCTAGGGATCTCTACTGTGTGGGGGTGGAATTTAGCTTCCTGTCGGGTTTGTCGAGGGTGTCTACGTCGTGTTGATCGCAATGTCACCGGGTCATTCCTGGAACGCGATAATTCCGATATCGAAAGCGAGATATGTGAATAGTTTTTGGACTGCAGCGAGAATGGATTGAAAAAAGTCTCTAATCTGGGAGATGGGCGAGCAGATTTATCATAAAAGCAACGGGACACTCATAGAAAATAAGATCTTTTTTTTTTTTTTTTTTTACACAGTGATCACCACTTATCAAGGCCCGGAAGCCACTCAGGGATAAGGGTTATTGCAAGTACATTACGTTAGTGAGGAGATTTGCTGAAATGTTTACTTAAGGGGGTCGGTTCATTAGGAATTTGTTAACATTGAAGACAACCAAGTTGTAGTCCGGAGGGAAGCAGGCAGATTGAACAGAGTTCCACAGGTGTGCAGTTCTAAGAAAGAAGCTTTGTTCATGGAATCTGCGTTTTGATTTAGGCACAGATATAGAGTGGGGGAAATTTTTCACAGTGGATTCAGCTAGACGGATGTTTTTCGTGAAAGATTGGCGAGGGGGGGACCAGAGATTGGAGTTCAGACGAGCATCTGCCATGGAAATAAAGATAAAACAAGGATAGGCTCGCAACGTCTCTTCTGTTGGAGAGAGGTTGCAGGGTAGAGAAAAGGGCATCCCCCACTAAGCCACGAAGTCTATTTTGTACTCTGTCAAGGCAGGATAGGCTGTTTTTAGCAGCTCCTGCCCAGATATGGCAACAGTATTCCATCCTTGGACGTACTTGGCTTTTATATAGATAGAGAATTGCAGCGGGATAGAGACGTCATCATCTCTTAAGTTAGCTTCGATCAGGCTAACATTAAAATCTAATATGTAAAAGGCTATACGTCTTTCTGTCTTTGTATCTCCCCATATTTTCAAACTCTATCCACCCAAACTAAAAGTAGCAAAGCGCCGCTAGAGGCCTCAAATGATTGGATTTTTTTTGCGAAATGTTCTTTTACGGGTTTTAGCAGGTTGAAATAATTTTTAAAGGGGTAAAAAATGGGTCAAAATTGAAAAATATCGTTATACATTTTGTACAATTATCTTATTTTAGTTATAATTTTTAGTTTTTAATTTTTAATTTTTAGCTTTTAGTTTTTAATTTTTAATTTTTAGTTTTTAGTTTTTAGTTTTTAATTTTTAGTTTTTAATTTTTAATTTTTAGTTTTTAGTTTTTAGTTTTAAATTTTTAATTTTTAGTTTTTAGTTTTTAATTTTTAATTTTTAGTTTTTAATTTTTAGTTTTTAGTTTTTAATTTTTAATTTTTAGTTTTTAGTTTTTAGTTTTAAATTTTTAATTTTTAATTTTTAATTTTTAGTTTTTAATTTTTAGTTTTTAATTTTTAATTTTTAGTTTTTAATTTTTAGTTTTTAATTTTTAATTTTTAGTTTTTAGTTTTTAGTTTTTAATTTTTAGTTTTTAATTTTTAGTTTTTAATTTTTAGTTTTTAATTTTTAATTTTTAGTTTTTAATTTTTAATTTTTTGTTTTTAATTTTTAATTTTTAATTTTTAGTTTTAAGTTTTTAGTTTTTAATTTTTAGTTTTTAATTTTTAGTTTTTAATTTTTAAGTTTTAGTTTTTAATTTTTAAGTTTTAGTTTTTAATTTTTAGCTTTTAGTTTTTAGTTTTTAATTTTTAGTTTTCAGTTTTTAATTTTTAATTTTTAATTTTTAATTTTTAGTTTTTAATTTTTAATTTTTAGTTTTTAATTTTTAATTTTTAATTTTTAGTTTTTAGTTTTTAATTTTTAATTTTTAATTTTTAGTTTTTAATTTTTAATTTTAAGTTTTTAGTTTTTAATTTTTAATCAGTTCATCTGAGTATAACATTGGTACATTGGCAACGTCACCAGCTTAGGATGCTACAGTTTAGCTTTCGGTTTCGATTCTAGCTGATGGCATCCAAATAGTTTTTAATACTTTTGAAATCACAACTATATAATAATCATATAAAAAAATTAACGTTTCATATTTAAGCATATTTTACGCCCTTGCAAAAGCAAGCGCTCCTCTCCCTGCTTGTTGTTTAAAAAAAACAAAAGAAAAACTCATTTGTCCAGAAAAAAAAAATAGAGACTTGCGTCTGTCATTTGTGTTGGAAAGTGCTTGCATCAAGAGACGGACGAGCCGAGAGAATGGGCGACACGAAGCGGACACGCCAAGCGAACGAGATAAAAAAAAGAGA
This sequence comes from Euprymna scolopes, assembly GCF_053919585.1. Classification (NCBI taxonomy): domain Eukaryota; kingdom Metazoa; phylum Mollusca; class Cephalopoda; order Sepiida; family Sepiolidae; genus Euprymna; species Euprymna scolopes. The sequence continues at coordinate 108,943,905 of NC_136505.1, forward strand.
AGCAGGTCCGATTTTAATTTTAAAGAATCAACAATCGGTTCAAGTATTGTAAACGTCTTTTAGAGAAACGGAAAACAAATTATTTACAAGACCTCGCACGCAATTATCTGCCACGTGCCGAGCACGTTTCTGTTATATAAAGAGAAGCTCACGAGTTATGGATATTATATGCAAAAAAAAAACAAAAACAAAAAAAAACACACACACACAAAAATACGTCACAAATACATTCGATTTGGTGCCAGGTATATAGATACCCGTTATATATCCCATGCTCTTAAACCTTCAGCTATTTGACAAAAACAGTAGCTTGCACGATTTGCGCACATAAAAAAGCAACAAACGCACTGTATAAAAAAAATCTCCGGAGCTCATATATCTGCCGAGACTATTAATCTATTTGATCTGCCAGGTATCATGGTTCGAATGTGCTTTAAACAGAAACATTCACCTCGAACCCACCCTGGTCATATAAAAGAACTTACTGTTAATTTTATATGGTTGGAATTACTGGCAGTGCGGTGATAATGGCTTAAATTTAAGTTTAAAATAAAAAAAAAACAAGCATCATTATGAAATTATGCTTTAAACAGAAACATTCATTTCGAACGCGCTCTTGTTATATAAAATAACTTACTGTTTAATCATATGTTGGGCCTTTCGGCTTGTGTGGTAATTAAACTTCTCAAAAGCACTTGTGATTTGGACTGTGTAAAGTGTTAACTTTGGTCAAAATCGCCTGTTCCTTTCTTTATCGGGTCATTTCGATTATCGATTATCGATATCGATCGAAGACGTTCCGATACAAAACATATCTAAAACATACGAAGCACATATGGTGTGAAATTTCATAAAAATCGGCTCAGTCGTTTTAGAGATTATATGGAATGAATTCACGCGCACACAGCCAAGCAGACAAAGTTCTTGATATATATATATATATGCACATGCATGTATGTGTGTGCGTGTATGTGTGTGTATATATATCTTCTCCTACCTATTCTCCATCTTACTTGTGTGTGTGTGGGTGCGTGTACGTATGTCTGAACTATTAAGCGCATATATACATGCGTGTTTTGGGTGGGGGAAAAAACAAAAAAAAACAAAAAAGTATTTATATATATATATATATATATATATAAAATAAAAAGATAAAAATAATTGTTAGCGGTGGATGTGTGCGAGTACGTGTGTGAGTGTGTAGGTGGGTATGTATATATGTATGCTCCTACATATATTTCTATGTATGTGCGTGTGTGTATGTGTGTGTGCCTGCGTGCGTGTGCGTGTGCATATGTACATGTACATGAATGTATATGTATGCGTGTGCGATTGTGTGTGAGTGTGTGCTATACATGGGGAAAGAAAGTCTTTAAAAAGAACCCTTAAAACCCCATAAAAAACCTTCACCAAATGGGCCAAAAACCACTCTTTGAAAATAACTTTGACCGGACACTTTGAACACATTAAATATGTTTTTCAGAGTGATACGTAGCCTTAGACATTCTGACTCCAACTGTAAATCAGCGGAGGTAACTCTACAAACTCCCATTTTAAAGAAAAACTTTTTACGAAAACATCTGAAGAGAGCACACCCTAAGCTCGAAACGCGTTATAAAAATATTTTAAAATAAAAATATGATGAAAACCTTAAAAAAAAAAAATTGTTGATGGCTACACTCTTTTAAATATACATTTTTTCTCTCGTTGGAACTACACAACCATCATTTTAAATATATATATATATATATATATATATATATATATATATATATATATATATAACTCAAATGACCTTTAACGAGTGGTGTAACCAACTTTCCAGTTTACGACATCCGGTTGCGCATGCGCGCATAAACGTTAACCCATAACAACGTAAACAAATAAACACAAATCGTTTCTTTTGCAGATTTTGACCTGAGCACTTAAATATTTACGTTATTATTTCGAAATTATTATTTAACATTGGAAGAGTGGGGGTGTTATGCAACTATTCTTTATTTACAACTATACTGTCGCTATTTTCTTACAACTAAACAACTTTAACCCGTTGACAAACATAGGAAAAATTGTAGTAAAGCCAAGACTACTACTACTACTACTACTACTACTACTACTACTACTACTCTCTATCCGTCCCTTTTCCTTCCTTCTTTTTATTTTTTGTTTACATTTCTAGATACAAAATAGTTGTGTGAGAACGGTGAATTTGTTGACACATTTACTAATCTGTTTAATTATTAGTTTTATGTTATGTATTTAGGTTTTATTTTTTTACTTCAAGTTTTATTAATTATTTTTTGTTTTAGATTTTAATTTCTATAACTTGGTTGAAGGATTCCAGTATGGGTTTTTCATTCTTATACGTCTCATCGGTAGGTTAATGTGCGATTTTGCTGCTAAATGACTTTCGTCGGCGTTCGATTCATAGCAAAATCATGTTTAATTTTTTAAATTTTTTTTTTTTTTACACAGTGATCACCACTTATCAAGGCCCGGAAGCCACTCAGGGATAAGGGTTATTGCAAGTACATTACGTTAGTGAGGAGATTTGCTGAAATGTTTTCTTAAGGGGTCGGTTCATTAGGAATTTGTTAACATTGGACTTGAAGACATCAAAGTTGTAGTCCGGAGGGAAGCAGGTAGACGGAGCAGAGTTCCACAGGCGTGCAGTTCTAAGAAAGAAGCTTTGTTCATGGAATCCGCGTTTTGATTTCGGCACAGATATAGAGTGGGGGAAATTTTTCACATTGGATTCAGCTAGACGGGTGTTTTTCATGAAAGATTGGCGAGGGGGGACCAGAGATTGGAGTTCAGACGAGCATCTGCCATGGAAATAACGATAATTTTCGATTTTTGAGTGATTATTCGGAAAAATGGGTAACTTTACACGAATAGGGACGATTTGCAAAAATAAAAATAAAGAATGCAGTTTAAATTCCCGGAAGGAAAAATATATTAACTCTAACCTATCGCAGACTTAGCACCGACTTCTAAAATGTTTATTATGACAAAAGAGAATTCATTTATATAAGGAAGAAAAAAAAATTACTAAAATTGTTAAATAGAAAATTTCGCAAAAGTCTTCGATTTTAAAACAGAATTTAACTACATGAGCATGAAAAGAGAAAACCTTAACTAAAAAGAAATATATATATATATATATATATATATATATATATATATATATATATATATATATATATATATATATATATGTCTTTCCTAATCTTAATTCCCTGCATTTATGCTGACGAGAAAGTGATATCCAGAAATATTTTACTTTATTTCTGGTTGGTTTTATTTGTAAATATTGAATGAATAAATGATATCTTGGTCCGTCGGTCATGATCAATCGCTGATTCTCATCTCTTTTGTCCGGCCTTATTAGTTTCTGTCGTCCACTGGGTCTTATTTACAGAACCAGTTTTCGTCTCTTAAATATATCTATTTTCCTGAATCCTAAATTTAGTTTTCTTTCTGAGTTATTCTCAGCTGATCGTCGAAACTATAGTGAATCCGACGACGGTTCCTTAGCTAATTCTTTGTTTTATCAGCCGGACACCGAAAAGGCCAACGAATAATTATAATGCCGTAATTTGACTGGGGAGTTCAATAAATCTGCAGGTAATTTTATCGTCGCTCACTTTTTCGATTAATTTTTGTTAGTGATTCCGGTTGTTAGGGGACAGTGTATGGTAAAAGACTAATAACAATTTGAAGTGGTAGCAGTAACGTAGTTAGTAATGCAACAGAGCGCAGATGCACGTATGGCAATTGTATGCATGTTACAAAGCCGCGTGCCAGGTGACGTCACGGAAAAGAAAAATATTGTGATTATTGCCGTCTCTTCATATTCTTGTCGCTTCTTGTACAATGGGTATGGGAGAAGAGAATGTAAGATAAAGGCATCAACGTAAAACAGACTAGCAGTTGGTGTCAGTACAATATGAAGCATTAAGCATCGTTTGTAGGAACGGACAGTCTATAGAGATATTAATGAGATGTGGAGGCGGTGGCGGCGGCGCTAACGTATTTACTAATGTTAACATAGCGCGAATGCACGTATGGTAGCTGTATGCAAATGACCACGCCGTGTTACAAGTGATGTCATGGCAAATGAAAAAGAAAAAAAAGATTATAAAATAAATTACATATTCGCGGACCGATGATCCGTATCACGTTCGGAATGGCAGAGATAGCCGTGTGCGCTCAAAGCAACAGTTTTGAACAAGAAACAAGGCTTACTACGAAATGTACCCGGAAATAAATGTCCTTGTTTCAACGGGAAATATCAGTCGAGTTTATCCTTTTCGCTGTTTCTTGCGACAGAGTCTACAGCGTGTTGAGCCCCTAATACTAACCCAGTAACCTGATGTGTTGAGATCGACTCCAATCGATTCCAAAGCAGGACATTCATCATGGTTGGTATACAATGTTCACGCTGTTCTTCGTGTACGCACCTAATTTGAGAAACAATTAGAGAAACCAACACATAAAATTGAACCCAGCCGTTAAAATGTCAACGCCCCAAAAAGCCGCAACCTGCTGATTCATGCGAAATTATACTTCAGTGATCTAGTTCTATACAGAGGAATTTAGTGAGAGCATTTTAAAAATTATAGTAACAAGCAAGCAACTGGCGTAGTACGTGTGCTATTTCGTCGGTGTCAATGCAGTTGGATTTGTTCCGTTGTTTACTTGTAGTTCATCAATAACAACATCTGTTTTCTTGCCGAATCTCACGTCGTTAAGATAACAACATCAAAGTAGATTTCGGTGATTCATTTGTTTAGTTTTGGCGGGAAAATTGTTTGATTTTCCGTTTTTATAGAACCAACTAGTATTTCAGCCCGGCGTTGCCCGGGTGTTTGGAGGTGTATGTTGAGAAAAAAAAAGAAAAAGAAAAAGCGGTCAATTTTTTTAAAACTTTGACCCCTATTATGTCCCATTAACATTTATTGTTTTGGACTCAAATCAAGTTATTAAGTTATATCCATGTCCAAGGAACCTATATCTAAAATTTCAAGTGTTTAGACCCACAATTGGCGAAGGAGTTTGGTAGAATTCTCAAAGGTCAAATCGTTGAACTTTGACCCCTTGCTCGGGTGTTTGGAGATGTATGCTGTGCAAAAAAAGGAAAAAAACAAAAAAAAATGGTTAATTTTTTAAAACTTTGACCCCTATTATGACCCCTTAAAATTTATTGTTTCGGGCTCAAATCCAGTTATTAAGTTAGATCCATGTTCAAGGAACCTATATCTAAAATTTCAAGTGTCTAGACCCAAAATTGTCGGTGGAGTTTGGTAGAGTTCTTAAAGGTCAAATCGTTGAAATTTGACCCCTTAACAGCCAAATTTCTGGTTGACACCTGTCACATCGATTTTCCCAAATCTCAGTACCTGGTATTTCAAATTTCGAGTCTATAGACTAAAAATTGACAGAGTTATTGCATAGGGAAATGTACACAGACAGACAGACACACAGACAGACAGACAGACACGCTCACTTTAATAGATATGTAGATTACAAAACATAAAGAGAAAATCTCGCCTTCTGTATACGGATATACATAAATTATAGAGCATAGCTGAATAACGTATATATATATATATATATATATATATATATATATATATATATATATATATATATATATATATATATATCCTTTCTAACTTTCGGTCCTGGATATGACCTAAAACTATATCTGATGGTGAAGCCTCACCTTGCGGGCCTGGGGAGTGTGCAGCCACCCTTTAATTGCCATTGCTCCCAGGTCCACTCTGACCCGGAGTGGTAGTACCTGTTAGGGTCCCAACTATGGGTTAAATAGAATCTGACTTAAAAAAAAAATATATAGTCCATTAAAATCGTTCCTCAAAATAACTAGATTCGGCATTAAATAACCTGAAAAGGGTTGATATGCCGTAAAACAAAACAACCAACCAACCTTTCCAACTTTCGATTAACAGTCTTTACTTCTAGCGAGAACTGGCTGATATAATCACCATTTTTATTAAAAACAAAACTTTATAACTTGTTCAAAACAAGTTAGATTAGTTTATCTCTGACGATGAATCCTGAACGACTGGAAATTAGTCGGACTTATGGCAACATGGTAATTACATCAGCCAATTCACGCCAGAAGTGGAGACCGTTATTCGGAAGTTGGAAAGGATCGAAAATAGAATTAATGGACAAAAAAAAACGTCAATTTTTTTAATGAAATATGCAATAGAGAAACAATGTTGCCTTTATATACGCGCGCGAACACACAAACACACACACACGCATATATTTATGTTTATTTATTTATTTTATTTATATTTATTTATATATATACATATATATATACATATATATGTATATATATATACATATATATATAGACATTTTTTTAATCTTCCTCCTCCCACCACACAATGCCCACTAACATTAACTCTCCAACCTGCTGCCATAGTAATCCTTTAAATTAACTGTTACTTATGCCGTTATAAATATGAATAGCGTTTTTTAATTTTAAACCGTTATAAACTAAAAAAAAAACGTTTATAAGAATTAACACATAATTAATATTTAATTATAAACCCCTCTCTTATCGTATACATTCCTACTACTTTAAATTCCAACGTCCTCTCCCCTCCACTCCCCCTTCTTTTCTAACTCCCCTTCATCTACGATTTTTCCATTCTTATTTGATTTTATAACTTAGTCCATCTATGAATTCTGACGATGCTAGTTGGATATTTCCTCTATTTGAGGATCTTCCTCTAGTTGAAACAATATGTAAACTCATTCTGGACTCACAATAATAAATTTCCTATATACTGCTCTGGCTACACATTGAGCACTCTAGTCCGTTTTTTTCACCACTGGTAAATATATATATATATATATATATATATATATCCATTTATTTACTGTCATTGTGATCCTTATTCTCCGTTCGTGTAGACGTTAATCTTTAAATGGTTTTCTCTTTTTCCTTGTCATGACGTCATATCGCACACAGCTTTATGATCTGCATATTGCTGCCATACAGATGGGGTCGCTCTGTAACTCTTAGATACATTTAGCTAAAAAAAATTTTTTTTTAATTCACAACAACGCACATACTTAATATACTCTGGGTATCTGTCTGTTACTGATTGAGTCGAACCTTTCTTTAATTGACGGATACTCTGGAATAGGGTTGATTTCTTGGGCTTAGCTGGTCTTTAGGCCGAGATTAAAGTGTAGTATCTGTTTTAAAAACTGGGAGTTTAGTAGGACGTCCCCCAATATAAAAGGGTGAATGCGGTATTATGGTGAAAGAAGATACTGGCTGGGAGAAACTTTTGATCTTGTTTAGTTCTGGAGTGACAAGGATGACCAACGACACCCACAATCCCCCCTTTTGAGTTGGCCATGTGCCTAAGCTTTTTGTTCATCATTAATTTTGACTGTATTTTTAACATGAATAAAAGATTTAATAACTCAAAGTGTAGTATCTGTTCCGGCAGATACTGAAAGCAAATACCATATGCGGGGGCAACCCCACGTATCAGATCTTGGTCAATGTAGGGGTAACCCTTCATACCAATTGCCACCATCCAGCTCCCATTTCCCACCCATTGGGAGCTGGTCCCCTTTTTCCTCCCCCCCCTCACTCTTCATATAACAAACGGCCTTGTGCCTAATTTGCTCGGTGGGGAAGCAAATAAATACCAACCCCACATATCAGACCTTGGTCAATGTAGGGGCAACCCTTCATACCAATTGTCACTATCCAGCTCCCATTTCCCACCCATCGGGAGCTGGTCCCCTTTTCCCTCCCCTCCTTCTCTCTCCATATTAAAAAACGGCCTTGTGCCTAATTTGCTCAGTTGGGAAGCAAATAAATACATACTGCAAGCAAAGACCATATGTGGAGGAAACCCCACATATAAGACCTTGGTCAATGTAGGGGCAACCCTTCATACCAATTGTCACTATCCAGCTCCCCTACTCCCCGGGGAGTTGGTCCCGATTTCTTCTTCACTCCTCACATTAAAAATCGGCCTTGTGCCTAATTTGCTCAGTGGGGAAGCAAATAAATACCTGGTCTTTGGGCCGAGATCACAGTGTAGTATCTGCTCTTCAGATGCTGCATTTTAATTTCTTGTTCTATGTCAGTGGAGAAGCCCTTCACGACTAAGGCCATTTTTAATTTTTTACCTTTTCTCCATGTTAAAAAAAAGACCATGGTGTCTAACGCTGTCGCATTGCAAATAGGAAGAATAAGCGCGGCTAGTACCCGATGAGTGACCATTTTGGTAGGTTAGGCGCTGTATGTCCCGTGCCACATTGTAAAACATTCTTGGTTGGTATCTTGTGCGATTGACTCACGGGGAAGGGCGTGGAGATACACCTCCGAATCAAGATAGAAAAAAACCCAGGAAACTACCGAGTTTACTTGTCTTCCAGAGATTACCATGGCTCTACAATTTTAAGAGCCATAGTCACCGACGTTGTTAAAACAGCAAAGCCGTTGCATGCATGCATCTATTCAGATTAAAGCTATTATTCTACGCAGTAGTCAATCATCCTTCAAATGCCGCTATCAATAAAAATAAGTCTGACCTCATATTTCCTCCATCCACGTGCAAAAATTATTTTATCTTTAATCGGGGGTTACATTTTAGATATCAAACTATTCGAAATTTTTGTTAAGACGGCTGAACCCTCTCCAGGTTAATCTCATATATAAAACTCACTGTGCTTGTACGTCTGTCTCTCTTTTTCGAACTGCATCTTCTCTGACACAAGCGGTTGCAGAAAGACGATATGGAAGAAAAATGACTGCAGTTTTTGTGCGCCGTGTTTTATGTGTCTTTATCCGGCAAGAATAGCTGCTAAGAGGACAGAATTGAAAGAAATTGAAACCTGACAGACGTAAGTGAGTTAAAGTTCCCTTGTACGCATGCGTAAATATATATACATAAATACGTATACGTTAGTTCATTTTTAGCTATTTCATATCTAATTAACAAGTAACAACTAACAAATGTAACGACTAAGACTGGGGCGCTATATGCTTAGATTTAAGTTTCGATTCCATCTGATGGCATTCAAGTCATATATATTTTACTTTGGAAATCGGTACTCAATATGTGGTACAATATATTAATCGATTAAGAATTGTTTCAATAATAAATAAGAACTCTGCAATTATTGAATTATCCTATTAAAGCGTAATTTATGATCGGGAAATGCCTTGAGCCCTGAAAGTGTTATATAATCATACGCACAAGCAAATGTATATTTACTGAACAGAGATGAAAAAGAGAAACAGAGCAAATATCAAGGTGTCATATTAATTTATTTTTATTTCGGACTATTAGTCTCATCTTTATTAGTTGTTGTTTTTTATCTTTTTATTGGTTTGTTTATTCACAACGTTTCGGCCAACTATTCTTCTGGCCTTCCTCAGGTGGTAACCGAGACGGATAGGAAATTCTAATTAAGGAATAATATATATATATATATATATATATATATATATATATATATATATATATATATATATATACCAATCGGTACGGACCTGACTATGGAAGATCAGATAATAAATAAACGTGGATTTATAAGATCAAAGAATCCAACCTTGATCGCCCTTCGGGGCCCGTGACGCAGTTGATAGAGACGTTGACTCTCTACGGTTCCAGATGAACATTGTCTGAAGATAGCGGTTTCAATCCCACCCAAAGCGTCCCAGAGGTTAATTGGTCAAAATATGGCGAGACGACAACAACTACGGATGGCAGTGATGGCTGATAATGCAGTTAGGAGATTCGAAGTTCCTATCCGTCGCGGTTAACACCTGACGAAGGCCAGAGGAATAGTTGGCCGAAACGTTGTGAATAAACAAAGCAATAAAAAGATTTTAAAAAAACAACAACTAATAAAGATGAGACTAATAGTCCGAAATAAAAATAAATTAATATATAATGCTCATCTCAAAAAATGAATTCCAATTAAGGAATAATATATATATATATATATATATATATATATATATATATATATATATATATATATATATATATATACCAAGGTCTCATGTATGATATGAAAAGAAACTGGAATCTTAGGGATATTAATCATACCCGTTTTTATAGGTGCTACAGGGCTTATGGAGAAGAACCTGAAGTCCTACCTAACTAATATTTCGTGGTGAACCGAATGCAAGAAAAATCCAGACAGTTGCACTTAAGGGAACAGCGAGGATACTAAAAAGAGCTCTCGGTTGGTTTCAATAAAAAGCAGGGGAATGTTGGCAGATGGATTGGCTGCCTCACACCCAGCATTACAATCTTCAAAAAACGAAAATGAGAAAAAAATGTTTATCCGTTTTTTTTTATCTTTTTGAAGAACGTGAATGGCGTATGATAAACATTTCACTCATGTTGTATGTTTTAGGGATATTAAATGCCGAAACAAAATACTCGCTGCACTGAGTGAGAAATGGTGAAAGAGATGTAAAAATAGAAATGGAGTGAAGTAGACAAAGCGAGAAGGAGAGTACGAGCAAAAAATACAGAGAGACAGATAAAATATAGACAGAGAGAGAAATATAGACAGAGAGAGAAATATAGAGAGACAGAGAAATAAAATGTAAAAAAATAAAATTGTCGACCTAAAGAAAACAACACTACAGCTTATATTTTAAAACTTTTATTGAGAAAATCAATTCAGCTAACTTCATTATGTAGTCCAGCTGTCATCTCTTCAAGGTAGTTGCTTCAGCCTCAATCGCTTCGATACAGGTCCGGAACTGGGATTATATTTTTCCCACAGCGCCAGCAGTTGCTCGGCGAATACTCGGCGTATCGCAGCAATCGGGCAGGCTTTCGTGTTGTGGGAGGTCATTTTGTCGATGTTCATAACATATGATAAAACGAAGTAGTCAAACGGATTCAGATCGGGAGAGAAGGGGGTCAGTGCTTAAAGGGCACCACGTCGTACTACTCCTTCTTAAGCCAAGCCTGAATCCCTTCTGATTGCGTCAAGGGATCAGCATGCCCTTCAGCTTTGGTGCTTGCGAGCCGACTTCGAAGCTGTGAGGTAGTATTATGTGGCTATTACCTGATACCACACCAAAGACCATAACAGCATATCATTAGCCTGTGCATGTCCTTCTCATTCGTGGCAATACAGCAATGAATTTCCAGGGTGCTGGCAATGGTCTTGTTGTCATAACTTGGATCGATAGAGAGCATGAGTTATACAACGGCACATCTCCGATCTAACTCGTTGAAATTACGTACATTTCAGCCATGATAACAGCCTCTTATGGCTTTGGGATTTGTACACAATTGGCCAACTACTAGATTGTCTGCAACAAAACAGAAGCGGTAACGACAAGTTTATCGTTGTACCCTGTAGTGGGAAAAAACGAAAAAAAACAGAGGAGTTTAAAGTAGAGAGAGAGAGAGAGAGAGAGAGAGAGAGAGAGAGAAAGAGAGAGAGAGAAAGGGGGTATGGTAAAACAGATAGAAAAGAGAGAGTAGGAGAGAGATGAAATTTAGACTGATGTGGAGGGAAGATGGAGAGTGAGAATGAGTGTGACAAGTGGGAGATATAATTTAGGGGTAAGAGTCCAGACAAAGGGAAAAAGAAGATATAGCTTGAAAGACCAGGAGAAATATGAAGAAAAAAAATAGGAAGAAGTAGGCGAATGAGGCGTAAATAAAAAAGATAAAATACTTAAATCAAAATGCCGTTGAATATTCTATCGTCTAAATGCCCGGATTAAGATGAATATTTAAATTACATTTCCAATTAGGCGTTTAGTGAGACTCTCATTTCTAGCTACACATTGCCACCATAGGGATTGAAAAACCATTAAAATATACGAATAATAAACACGAACATTTACAAAATATACTTCACCATTGAAAAGCTGAAAATGCGAACATAAAAATGTTAGATTCTTCTGGTATGGAAATGGTACGAAGATGATAGTTTCCACTTAGAGTTCCATAAAGAAAACTGAGTAGTTTCGGTAGTCAGTACAGTAAATAAAATGAAGAGCCTACATTTGCATACGATATAATAGTCGACCATTCAGTGTAGTTCGAGAAACCAAACGCTTGGACCCCGGTCTGAAACCTCCATTTGTCTAGACACAATGATGGTGGTAGAATAAACGAAGCAAGTGCCTCTGGATGACTGGATTACAGATCTCATAACTCTCTCTATATATACAAACACACAAATGCACACACACATACACACACATATATATTTATAAATATATATATATATATATATATATAAACAAAAAAAACTGTCAATTTTTAAAATTTTGACCCCTATTATGACCCCTTAATATTTATTGTTTTAGTCTCTAATCAAGTTATTAAATTAGATCCATTTCCAAGTAACCTATATCTAAAATTTCAAGTGTGTAGACCCAAAATTGTCGGAGGAGTTTGGTAGAGTTCTCAAACGTAAAATCGTTGAACTTTGACCCCTTAAACAGCTAAATTTCTGGTGGAAAACCAATCACATCGATTTTCCCAAATCTCCGTATCCTGTATACAAATTTCGAGTATGTAGACTAATAATTGACGAAGTTATTGCATAGGGAAATGTACACATACGGACACAGACAGACAGACAGACACTTTCACTTATATATATATATATATATATATATATATATATATATATATATATATATATATATATAACCTCTACTTCAGGGCCACCATTAACTACCATGGGAATGAAAGGAATAATGAAATATTAAACGTCGAATTTGGGCGATTACATTAGACAATCTAGAGTATTCGGATAAGCGGAAGTCGTCACATTACACAAATGCTAGGTGATTGCTTTAGTTATAATTTCGCAGTCAGTGTCAAACTTTCAAGTATTCTTAAAGGAGGATTGATAATTACAATTAAATAAATAATCTTTCTACCTGTGTGTGTGTGTGTGTGTGTGTGTGGGTGGGTGTGTGTTATTGTACCTATTACTAATCGTTGAAGGAGGGGCTTTTACAATGTGTGCGTTTGTAAGAATGTGTCTCGGTAACATCGAAGCATTTCTTTGTCTATTCAAAACTGTTGTCGAACTTGTTCTTCTGGCTTTCTCGTCTTCTTTACTTCTGGTCTGTTCTTGCAAAATAGTCATTGAAAGTTCTAACTGAGTCCAAAATATATGTTATTCTACATGGCACACCATAGAGAATCTTCTGTTTCTTTTATAAAATTCTTTTATAAAGCACAATTCCATTATCATACTTGACATTTGCCTTACAAAATTTTAACCCAATCGATCTCTCCGATGAAAAATGTCTAAATATTGGCCATGAAGATTAATTCTCTCTTAGTCAACTGGGCCGTTTTTCACAAGTAGGGGTCAGTTCTAACGTCAACATTTTTGCAAGTCATATGTCTACCATTCTAACCGTACGTTTCTAAAGCGTTATTTTGAAGGCCCGTGACATCATAAATCGCCGTGCCCGAGATAGCTAGCGCGTTTGTCATTTTTCGCCCCCTTTTCCTCTTTCGCGTTACATGTTCGACCCTTCCTGCTGCGGCTATTTTTTTTTTCTTTTTACTACTCGCATTTTTTTAGTGTTGCGGGCTGGTTTGTCAATAGTATACCACCTCTCTCCACCTGGGAAACACCGGGTACCCATGATAGTTCTATATAAAAAATATATAATCAACGGTCGGTTCTCTACAGTGTAATTTATTGTGAACTGCACAGAAGTATGTAAAGCTTCCTCCCGGAGCACCGCGATGAGGTTTTTAAATAGAGAAGCAATCGATCGATTTGATTGAAAAATTGTCAATTTCATGTATTTTGATGATAATATAAAAAAGTGTGAAAAAGTCGTTGATCACTATTCGATCACGGGAAACATCGGGTAACCCAGTTAGTTCTTTACTAGTGTATTTTATGCTATCGACTCGTGTTTATCGTTAGAAAGTGCAACGCAGTGCAATCAAAGCTCTTCACAAACTCGTGGAGGATTTTGTGAAGGATCGGTTTCAGTATTTCACGTCATATTTTTGTATCTCTCATTTCCAAAAAGCTGATGTCAATATTGATTTTCGTCAAGCCACAAGAAACGAGTTTGTTGTTATGACGGGCGTTTCTTTCTTTTTGATAAATTATCGATCAGAGAAAAATGAGGTTCACAATAAAAGCACAAAGATCAGCGTTATTTATTGGTCAAAATAATTACATCAGACGAAATCTATTTGGACTAAATACGATTTGACATTCTTATTATAACGCACTCTCCCTTTCTCTCTCTCTTAATATATATGTATATATTTATATGTATATCTATCTATCTCTCTTTCTCTCTCTCTCTCTCTCTCTCTCTCTCTCTATATATATATATATATATATATATATATATATATATATATAGTCTCCCCCTACAAAGTGAAAATGTAATAATAATAATAATAATAATAATAATAATAATGATGATGATAATAATAATATATATATATATAATATATATATATATATATATACACACATATATATATATATATATATATATATATGTTAAAAGTCCACGTATGCTTCTGTTATACTGATTTAAAGGTTTTGAGGCCTTTTTTATGCATAAAGCATTTTTATTTATTTATATATTTATTTACTTTCGTCCCTATCCTGTGTGCCATCTTTATTGGAAAAGAGACGAAATTCACGCACCATTAAAAAGCCAACTTTTTCTCGTACTCTGCCTTTGTCGGGAGTTTCATCATTATTATTATTATTCATAACTATTAATTACATTATTTTTTACCGTTTCTTTTCAATTCCATTATACATATTGAAATCAATTTCGTCTCATTTTTGCAGTTTTAATTAAACGCTATTACGTTGCAACATATAAAAAAAATAAATTAAAAAATAAAAAAATTAATAAAAAATACAATCTGCTTCCACAAACGGCTAAAATATTCACATGAACCTTTTCAGACATGATTGCTAGGAATTAACGCTGTCCACACTACAAATTTCCAGTTCTTTCAACGATTTTCTTTTTTTTCTTTTTTTTTTTATTTCGATACTTTTTTATGACCAAGAGCCGAGGTTAGCTTGAAATATAAAAAAATAACCATAAAAATATTAAATACAAAAAGTAACATCGTTTTTCATGCTTCAAAAAACCCTCATAACCTTTAAATCACTATATATATATATTAAACAGACATCTTTTCATTCCCACCCACACCAAAAATACAAAAATCTACGACACTCTTAATAGACTTGGTTTTCACCTGATACAAACAACTTCCTCAACCATAAAACAGACATTAAAAACTACCAAGCACTCTCCCAAAACCCTCACATCCGATGCCGGTATATATTCCATCCCATGTAACAACTGTCAACAAGCGTACATAGGTGAAACACAACGAAAATTGAAATTAAGACTTAACGAGCACAGAAGAGATATAAGGAATGGTAACGCCCTAAATGCACTCTTTTGCCATTGTGCAGAACACGATCACTCATTTAATTTAGATCAAGCGAAAATGATTAAATACGTGATAGATAGAGCTAAAAGAAGACTTTTAGAATCAGCACTAATATTGAATACTAATACTATTACGCAAAGAAAAGGCTTCTACCATTTAACCCCTAGCATAGGGAAAATAATAATCAAAGAGCAAGGTATCAGGGTGGATCCTGGCTAGTCGTTTTTCCTTGAATGTTTCAGGAAAATAAGTAGTTTTCCAGAAGAAAAAAAAATAAATAAATGTACATATTTATTTTAATGCATTTTTAAAAGTGTATATATAGACATCGAACAACTCAACCTTCCCATACGCACATATATTTGTCCTTCCCGACATGGGTAGGAGTAAAAAACTGTCTTTTTCGCACGATCTATGACTTTTTCTTTTCTTACATTTTTATTTAAATTATCCTGAAGATGTCCTCTGAAATAAGGACGAAACGTTGATTTTTTTAATAATTTCATTCGGTTTTTCTATTTTTCTTAAAACATATATATATATATATATACATATATATATATATATATATATATATATATATATTATAACATAATTTACACACACACACACATATATATATATATACATATATACATTAATACATATATGCAATATTACCTACTTGGGAATAGTATATTGCATTTAAACAGGGCATAATCATGTTGGCATGCCTGTGTCCATTAGATCACTGAAGTAAAGCAACGATGGGCTTGGTCTGTAATAAAATGAGTGACCTAACCTTTAAACCACTATATACATATATATATATATATATGTATATATTTATATATATATATATATATATATATATATATATATGTATATATATATACAGGGTGACCCCAAAAAACAAAAGGCTAAATGGAGGCCATCTAGAACATATGCTGTAGAACGGAGAAAAAAAGGCCAAATACCCTAGTGTTTTAATGTGATGTTTTGAATATAATAAAGTAGTTATGACCAAAGTTTCATTTGATTCGGACAAAACACAAAGAGACGGGGCCGCATTAGAATTTGGGCCCGTTTTTTTTTTTTTTTTTTTGGTCACCCTGTGTATATTTAAAATGATCCAATACGAGAATTCAAGAAAAATATATGTATTTCTGGATGCCCGATTCAAAGTATGACCCAGAAATCGTGATTAAGATTAATTTTGTATTCTATACTAGTTACTAATTTAAATATCAAAGGTCAAGTCCAAAATTGTAGAACCCAACGTCGAGAAAAAGTGGCAAAGATCCATGCAACAATAACTATTAAGGGATTTTGAATTCCATTTATTTTCGTGTTAGGTAGTCAGTAGAAAAACTATATCGTAAAATCCTACCGAAATATGCAAATTAGCGAATTAACAAAAAAATGGTACTCTTACATATATGTAAATACACAGTCATGAGCATGTTTCAGTCCTCTAGTATTTTGTAACTATAGACCTCTTCAGGCAATCACTCTTACATTAAGAGAATCAGTAACAAATCTGCTCGTTTTAATACTAGAGGACCGAAACATGTTCATGAATGTGTAGCAACACGTTACTGCTTTTGTAAAAACAAATTAAAAGTACACCCTTATCTATTCGGTATTAACCTCGTTAATAAAAGTTTACTTATTACTGGCCCTACAGTATGGAGAACCTGCACGTTGTTTAATTGTGCTTGAATTTGCGATAAGCGCTGAATCGAGAAGTATTCGGCACGGTTAATTTGAAATAAACATTAGAAAAATGGTTAAATTTATTTCAAATAAACCGCGCCGGAGACTTCTTGAATCAGCGCTTATCGCAAATTCAAGCACAATTAAACAACGTGCAGGTTTTTATAATGTAGCGCCATTAATAAGTAAACTTTTATTAAAAGAATATAATTTAATTGGAGACACCGGTTAACCTTCTCACACCATGAAAACACCCACTGTAATAATTAATACATATAATCTCAATCAATAAATTACATAATAAAAACACCCTCATTTCATTTCTGTTACACACCCACGTTTGAATTTTAACAGACATATTCATTCCAGAAAGAATATTAACTGCGTTCATATCTTTTAAAAATATATTAACGATTATATGACGTTATTAAAATATCCCTCTTTTTAACAACACAATCTCCTCCCCCTTTTTTGAATTTCCAACGTCTTTTTCCGTTTCTGAAATAGAACAGCGTCACACTTTGCACATGAAACACTTTCAAATAATTGTACTGGTGTTTTTGTTTTTTAAAGTCATTCACCCAGAGAAAGTCTCGAAATAAAGACGACCCGTTGATGAACACATAACATGGTTTTTTTCTTTTTATTTCTCTATTTTGTCGGAAAACAATTTCCATTATTCTCATATATATATATATATATATATATATATATATATATATATATATATATATATATATATAAATCATGTTAAAACACATTAAGAAGAGTTGAAAATATAATGAATTTTCAAACAGGAGACACAAATGAAGTTGAATGTCCTTAGTCCACAAAGTTTCGACGGATGCACTTTTCTTCTCATCAGAGGGTAGAGGATAGCAAAAGGCGGAATCGGATTTTGCTTGCAAAGTATTTAATGAAACTACAAGTAAGCCATAGAGCTTACTTGGTAAAAATTAATAAAAATAGTGAAGCAGAGGGAGTGGAGGGTAAAAGGAAAATTAATTTCGCGTGAATGGATGGTCGAGTGAAGAGTAAAAGATCCAATAACGGTAAAATTCAAGAAAAGTTGGTAAAAGTCCGGTATCTTATTTTAAGCTCTATTTCCTATTTTGTTTCATTGAGCTTTTGCATCTGGTTATTAAGTCTTTAATATTTATAATATATTTTAAGTTTTCGGTTTTGAATTATCTTTATAAACTTAATTGTAATTCTTATATATATATATATATATATATATATATATATATATATATATATATATATAAGAATTACAATTAATTTTACAAAGATAATTCAAAACCGAAAACTTAAAATATATTATAATTATATGAGGTAGTTGCCTGTCTAGCCGCACTGATGAGCTGTGAAACAGCGAAACAGTACTGTATGTGGATGACTATATATATATATATATATATATATATATGTGTGTGTGTGTGTGTGTGTGTATGTATGTATGTATGTATGAATGTATGCGTGTGTGGGGGGCGTAATTATTTCAGTATTTGATAATGTTTTACTGTAAAATCTCTTAAATCCCGCAGAATTTAGAAATTATTCATAAATAAAATTAATCATAATAGTTAAATGAAACAAATCATATAATAAGAAACCATAAAAGTAAATAAGTCATTAATTAACCCTCATTTTTCAAAGCTATATGCATATCAGTAAACTTCCATGTAGTCGCTCTCATATATATGACTGAGTATATAAAAAAGTTTATTTTAATAATTTGTAAATACAAAGAAAAAAACAACAAATTTTTTATACAAATTTTAGAGCAGGAAAAACTCAATTTTGTATGTATATAGATAAGATATATATTTATATACATACGTGTGTGCCAGATTAATTTCTCTCATATGATTAAAAAATACTAGTGATTATTGTGACTCGTATTCTTGTAAATGCCCGGTTGTACTGGATCGAAAACGGATACAAACTGCCGGAATATGCTATTTGCTGGTAAAGTTGATTAGCCAATCAGATTGGGCAACAAATGCTATTAACCTATAAGAAGCTGAGCTGACAATTTTTGATAAATTGGAGAAAAGAAAAAAAGCTTTTTCGTTAATAATTTTTAATCAGTAAATGAATCTAACTGGACACGTTTGTACAAACGCCCGATAATCTAGTAGAGTACTCTAATAAATAAGATAAATAACATATGGATTGAGGTGCACGAGATAGCCACAGAGAATCTGAAGAAGATAATATTTGGCCCGAACATACAGCTATTGTTAGAACAAAACAATAAACCTAACTCTTAAACCTAACCTTAAGCCCCTACCTTAAACCCTAACCATAACTCAAAACACTAATGCTAATCCTAACTCTGAAGGCTAAGCATAATTCAAAACACATACACTAACCCTAACACTAATCCCGAACACAAATCACGCGAGAAAAAACGTTTCTACTTAAAAAAAAATATTATCTCTACTATTATATAAAAGTGATTTTGTGTGTATATGTGTGTGTTTGTGTGTTATTTTTGTGTGTATGCGTTTTGTATGTGTTTGGGTGTATGTTTTGTGTGTGTGTTTTGTGTGTGTATGCGTATAGTGCGTGTGTGTGCGTGTTTTGTGTGTGTTTTGTGTGTGCTTTTGTGTATGTGTGTGGGTTTTGTGTATGTGTGTATTTGTGTGTGTGTGTTTTTATGTGTGTCTGTTTTGTGTGTTTGTCTTTTGTGTGCGCTTTTGTGTATGTGTGTGGGGTTTGTGTATGTGTGTGGGTTTTGTGTATGTGTGTATTTGTGTGTGAGTGTTTTTATGTGTGTCTGTTTTGTGTGTTTGTGTTTTTTGTGTGTTTGTGTGTTTGTTTGTGTGTGTGTGTGTGTTTCTTTCTTCATAGGTTCGGAACGGCTGATCTTATCTTTTGCAAATTTCTTACTAAGGTAATATATCTGCCTGATAGTGTTCTCAGATATATATTGTACAAAAATTCGTCCAATAAATATCAAAATCGAAAAAATTCCATCTACCGAATAGCTTTTCTCTCTTATAGATAAAAAGAATAATTTTTTATAGGGAATATTTTATGTTACATCGGCAAGGGAGATAAGTAAATCTTAGCAAATAATTTCTTCTTAAAATACAGATCTATTAGGGATGTAAAGCCTAATGGTAGAACCTTAAACTACAGATCGAATGTTTTTTTGTTTAATCTCAGGTGTACCTGATCATTTTATCTGATTTTTTTTCATTAATAAGCAGGTACCATCTAAAATCGACGCAAATCATTTCTTTGTTTGCATATTTTAAAACGAACGATTAATCAGAAGTGACTTTTCCAGGGCATTGATCGTCAAGCTCAAATATCAGCTGACGTGATATTGTAAAGAAACACAGACGAATTTTGATATACGACATTTTTGTTATTATTATTATTATTATTATTATTATTATTATTATTAATGAATTTTTGTAATTTGCTTTTTTGCGAATTAGTCCACCGGGCAAATTATTCCGCGTAATATATAATAATTAATATAGGAGTGATTCTATAATAATACATACCTAATCTGCATTAATTAAAATATCATGTTTAAGCGTATTATACGACCGGGCAAGGCCAGGCTTTTAGCTAGTTTATTTACAAGCTTATCGTTTTTCCATGTTTAGGAAGATGTTTCGTATCTGAGGATTGCTGCTATTTTCTGTTTCGTAACATCTTAATATTTGCTCAGCGACGCTCTGCATATTTCGGCGGTTTACATCAAATGCCGGGCAAACCGAGCGGACATTTAGAGAGATTCGGTTTGTAATATGGGCTTCCAGCGTTCGATTGTATATTTAACAATAATAATTCGATAAAATAGCATCAGACAGTAATTATTTTTTTTCGTTCAGATAATTACATAATTAATTTAACTTAACAAGATTAACATATAAATTAACTAGACATCCTCTAATCAAATTAATAATGAG
This sequence comes from Euprymna scolopes, assembly GCF_053919585.1. Taxonomy (NCBI): domain Eukaryota; kingdom Metazoa; phylum Mollusca; class Cephalopoda; order Sepiida; family Sepiolidae; genus Euprymna; species Euprymna scolopes. The sequence continues at coordinate 108,965,020 of NC_136505.1, forward strand.
TTAAGAAAAGTAAGTCATTAGCAAAAACGAAAATTAAATATTCATCAATGAAGCAAACATATTAATTGTAATTCAACTCTCAATAAGAAAAAATAAGATTTCAAATAAAACACTAAGTGCCTTCAATAAGTGTCCATATTTTTTGTACAGGGATTTAAAATTGTCGTGGATTCTTTAAAATTCAGGACGTTATTGCTATACAGCTTATGAGATGAGTGATCAATTTTTATGATTTCAGATTTTTATTATTCCGCTACAGCAGGAATTGTAATACACCCTACTAAGGCCTGATTGTCACAGCTGGTGAATTTGAAAAATGGAATCTAGACGTGAGGATACTTTAGAAGAATGACATGCAATAATATTCTGTTTTAAACTTGGCAAAATTTGAACCATCTTGCCTGAATCGAGCATCAGTTTTTGAGTTACAAAAAGATTCAAGGACGGCAGGGATTCTGTGGGGGATTAGGAGAGGTGTGGGAGGAGCAAGAGAATCAGATGGGGAATTATACACACAACAGTTTGTGAGGAATTAAAGATGCGGAAGATTTACACGAATGGATCACTTCACAACTCCATCTTTGTCACAGACTATTTGATGAAGGTGGCCATCAAGACAGTTCCTCTTGCTTCTTATATGGTACTATCGCTTCCCCGGGGAGAGTTACTAGGTTGAAGAACGTCCTGGGAACGCAACCAGCTCCCCGCGGGAATAAACGATATTACAAACGATAAAGGCATGGTTAGAGGTCTTAGAAATGGTCCCATGATGATATGAAGATGGGTCAGTCATTAGGGCCTGGGTATCAAGAAGAAAATCATACCCGAGATGTTGGATGTAATTATGTGGCTCCATTTTCTCTCAAGATCACTCTGGTGGCATAGTGGTTGAAATAGTCTTCCTTCGTTTTCAGGACCGACACAATCGTAATATATATAAAATATAATTAACTATTTTATTTTATTAAATTTATACAATACATTTTACAATAATTTTACATAGAATTCGCAATTACTTTTCACCATTATTTAAACTAACTCCCTTTACTTAGTGTTGACGGGGAGGGGTGCCCCCCTCTTGTTTACGGAGAGACAGAAATATGCCTGCTTAACCCATGCTGTCCGGGCGAAAAGAGATCGATAGAAGAAGGGAATTATGGGGTTGCATTTCTATGTATCCTTCCGCCTACAGCCAAATTACCACCTGGCCATACAGGAAGAGGGCGTATAAGCAACAACCACAACGATAGTACTTCGATATAGTGCCACACTTATAGTCCAGACGTTTCTCCCGGTGACTTTTGTTTGTTCCCTAAGACCAAGGAAAACCTTAGAGCCTGTCGGTATGAGGCAATTTTGGAGATTAAAGGGACTATGACGAGGTAATTAACACGTTTCCACGGGGTCGTCCAGAAGTTGTTGCAGCGGGACAAGTGCATTGCAGCCAGAGAAATGATTCGAAAGGATATAAAGTTTATTATCAACCAAACCGGTCATATAAAAAAAGTCTGGAAACTTATTGGAGGCACTTCATATATATAGCACAAAGGAACAATCATTAATAATGTAAACTTTCTCAGGTTGGTAACCACACATCAACAATTTTACCAAAACTTTCTCCAGTCTCTGTCTGTGTCTAAAACTAAATAAAACTTCATGAGCAAAATCTTAAAATTATCCGTCTGTGGAACACAATACCGTGTGATTGTTTCCCAAAAGACTGTAACACAGTAATCTTCCAAGCCTTTCCTATCCACAGAATCTAACTCATATTCCACCATAACTGCTCTTATTTGGGCTGAAGGTGGTGGTGACTGGCACGTCTTCCTTCAGATGTTTTGAAAGAGTAGCGTTCAAATGTCCAATATAGTAGAAACGCTGGTCTAGCGTATATTGAATTAATAAACAAGTCTACTATTTAAAGCAGTGTAGATATAAGATGCAAATGCAAAATTTAACGATTTTCAAGACCAAAAACAAGTTCAGAATTGTTTTAAAAAATAAACAGATTTATTTATTAAAATTGAATTCGATATTTCGAGTTATAACAGTATTTTCATCAAGACAAATAGGTTTTTTTCTTTTCTTTTACTTTTTTGAAATAGCATTTCACTTATTCTTATAATAAGGCTTTCTTTGCAATTTTCCTTGCGTCTTTTTAACATATAATTCACACATATAGTTAAATAACGTTTTTTTTTGTTTAGAACTGCTAAAAATCTTCATCGCTAACTCATTTTTCGACAAAATTTCAAAAAATTATTACAGTTTATAGATCACTTTCTCAGCTATCTATGAAAAAAAAAATTCAATTTTTGTTCAGTAAAACAAAAGGTATGATGAAGTTTCTGGTGATCAAAATCATAAAAAGACGTAAGGAGGTGACCAACGTTTTTTATGACTGGTTTCTATAGCAATGACGTCGCCTCAGCGACTAGTGTTGCTACTTATTCACTGCTCTACCAAATAAAAAAGTAAAAAGTAAAACAGAAAAAATAAAAAAATGAAATGAGATAGTGGGGGGTTTACTGAAGCAGACGCGTGCCGTACATTGTTAGTATATATATATATATATATATATATATATATATATATATATATATATATATATATATATATATATATATATATATTTATGGGGACAAAAAATAAGGCTTAAATTAAACAAAGAACAAGTGAATTTATTGGAAGCATGGAAAAATCATGGATTAAAATAGAAACATGTGAGCATGAAAAGTAATATGGTTAAGCTTAAACATGGAAAAGTAAAGGACTAGTTGTTAAAACTGGAAAAGAAAAGACAAGATATACTAGTAAAAATATAAAATTATAAATTAAAATATTGCAGCATTAAGAATTGATTATATAATGTTAAATTGAATTTAAAAGATATTCTTAAAAACATTCTAGTAAAAAAATATAATAAATATTGCAGCATTAAGAATATTTTTTAAATTAAATTTATAACATTATATAATCAATTCTTAATGTTGCAATATTTTAAGTTATAAATTTATTATATTTTTTACTAGAATATCTTGTCTTTTTCTTTTCCAGTTTTAACAACTAGCCCTTTACTTTTCCATGTTTAAGCTTAACCATATTACTTTTCATGCTCGTATTTTTTAATTGTAATAATATATTCTACAGGGACGACTGAATTACTTCCCTTAAAAAGTAACAATGTTTTAATATTACGAGTTATCTTCTCTTGGGCAAATGACCAGATCTTAACGCCTTGCCTTAGTTCTCTTGATATTCAAGAAATCTGGTTGATATTCTTTCTTATTCTGCTTCCCTTTGACCATTCCAGAAAGCAGTCTGCGTCCACTATGTAAATCTTTTGCAAGTTCAACACTATTTTCTTACTGATAATAACCGTGCAAATAATTTGGGAAATTATTTTTTTATTTAATACTGAACTGTTGTTTGTAAAATCAAACCGAATGAACGCACGTGCGTTTTATCCACGTCTTCCTGCGGTATTTAAATACCGACATGCTTAAACGAAGTGCCTAGGAAATTCTGTTCTCCTTCATAATATCACTGGTCATATTTTTTTTTAGAATATTCCTATTCCAAAAGTGGTGACCCCGACGTAATCAGAACCCGTAACTATTCACATTCATAAATTAGTACGCTGTTTCATATATAAAAATTGCAAGAGTCTGTGTGTTTGTTTGTTTATTTATTTGTTTGTATGTCGGTCTAAAACTTTAGACAGACGCGACTAAACGTGAAAAACCGGTATCGTTTAAAACATCGAACTTTCGGACGTCAAATATCGAAAAATTGGCCAAAGACATTAAGTCCTCCACCTGCAACTGAACACTTTTCTACAAGGGGGGCCGCTTTTCCATCATTTTTTTCGAAACGTACCCCCTCTTTTCCATTGCTCAGCCTTAGTTTATACATACGTCACTTCAAATTTTGCAATGGACGCAACAGTAAGTCGTCACATTTTTTTTACGTTGTTTCCCTCCTTCGCAGTACGGGTTCGAGCCTGACTGCCTACTACCACTTTTTTTTATTTTACTTGCTCAATATACACTTCAAAACACCCGGGCAATGCCGAGCACCCAGACTAGTTTCCTATACTATTACGAACACTGGCGAAGCTAAATTTTTAAAATACTTTTTAAGGAGTGAGGATAGTCTTTTTTTTTAACAATACCTCTTTTAACCTAAGAAAAATGTCTAAGAACCGGTATATCGACATTGAAATGAGCGCTGATTACTTATGCATATTCGCAAACTGGTTTTAAGCTGTAAAATATTTATAAGTTGATACTGGCATAGAATCAAAGGCGCGCGTCCCTTTAACACAGCTCAGTGAATAAGAAGTTTATGTACAAGTTCGCTCTTTTAAACAGTCGTCCGGAAAGCTGACTCTTTTTTTCAATTGGAGAGTGCGCTTTCCCGCCTTTTTTTTTTAGTTGACGCGCAGGTATCGGGTTTCATGATCGGACCAAAAGGCGGGAACTCATGCATTGAAACTTAGACGTTTATGGATGCGGTTTTTCGGCATTCTTTCGTTTATGCTTCATCACCCACAAAACATAGATTGGGAGAGAGATAGAGAGAGATAGATAGAGAGAAAGAGAGAGAGAGAGTGGGAAGTGACATAAGGAGAGAAACAAGTACTCATGTATCGGATAGAGAGGTAGAGAGATTGGGATAAAGAGAGAAACAGATAAAAAGGTGTAACTGACATACACGGAAAGAGAGAAAAGTGGAAAGAAGAAAGAAAACAAGATATATATATATATATATATATATATATATATATATATATATATATATATATATATATATATATGAGCAAACAGTTAATAAAATATGTTAAAAATACTTTGAAATGAGTTAAAACATATTTAATCTGAAAAGGAAACACTAGATAAATAGATAGTCCTTAATCCGCGGATTTTCGAAGAAATACTTTCCTTCTAATCAGAGGGTAGGAATTAGCAAAATGCGGGATCGGATTTTGCATGCAGAAGTATTTGATGAAACAACAAGTAAGTCAAAGATCTTACTTGAAAACAAAATAAGTTAAGCAGAGGGAATATGGTAAAGAAAAAGGTGATTACACATGAATGGATAGTGTGGTGGAAGATATAAAATACAGTGACGGTAAAATCCAAATGTAAAACTTCAAGAAAGTTAAAAGAATTTCCATTTGTACAAGTAAAATCCAAATACATACCGTCATTGGAAGAAGATGGTCCATAAATACAAGAAACGGCTAGTACACACACACACACACACACACACACACACACACACATATATATATATATATATATATATATATATATATGTACTAGCTTGGCTACCCGCTGTTTCTTGTGTTGACATGAAGTTCCGTTTGGAACACACCTGCTATACTAATCATTTTCATTATGGACAACGTCGATATCCCCACAAAAATTCCCAAAAATAAAAGAACGGATAAAAACATGAAACTGTAATCGCCCCCAAAAAGAATTATGTGACGCCCTCTCCACCAGATATTTCGGCAGAAGGGATACATTAAGAAGCAACTATTCTCCGTATATTGAGTACTGATTGAGTACCCCCCACCTCCCGAATAAATTATTAAAAATATATCATTACAACTTTGTTTCAATAAAAATAGCAGCGTGCCTGTGCGATCGCAAAAAAACAAAAAACAAAAAAAAAACAATTAGCCAAGTAGGCAGAACCCCTACAAAAATGAAGATCTACCAAAATTTTATTCAAAAAAACAATTAAATGACATTTTTCGTCATTGCAATGCCCCCCTATGTAATTCGTCATATTTAGGGGTTCGTTTTGTTTATGAATTGTTAGGTGAAAAGTATAGAGTAGTCTCATAAAATAATTCCCGCCCCCGCCCCCCCCCCCAAAATATTGTATTTGTAATGTTTTGTCCCCCACCTCGATCACCAAACTTTAAACAATGCTAGAGGTTACATGCCTCGTTGAACGCTTTGTGGCCAAAAAATGCTGCCCATTTTACGTTAAATTAATATGGAAAAGTGATCCGCCATTCTAAAATGTTCATTTCCTTTCTTTCCAAAATTTCTTTCATATTATTTATAAAGGCTGTTTAAACGTATTAGGCCCCAAAAGGTATATTTTTATTTATTAGGTGGGTCACATCGTAAAAGAATTACCGATTTTTCTAACGCCGTTTATAGAATTACAGAAAATATAGAGAGATGGGGGGAAGACAGACAGACAGACGAACAAGCAGACAGAGACAGAGACAGAGATAGAGTAAAATGAGAGAGAAATTAGATACAAGCAGAAAACTAGAGGAAAAATAGTACGTAAACGAGTGAAATCGATAAAAGTTAACGAAAGAGTAGAAAAAGATGAAAGAGAAAGACGAAACAAAACGAGCAAGCAAGGTCCCCCTTCCACAAGTGAAACAATTATTTCCACCATGAGAAATGTTTGTGTAATTTTTTTCTTTAAATTCAACGAGTTGTTATTGAGAAAATTGCGAACAAGCGAACGGACGAACGATTTGGTGGCAATTTTACCTCTATAATAGCCCTTATTGGCGAAGCCAGTGTTATCTCGTATTTTTTTTTCTGGCAAAAATTTACCTTCACTATGACTAATGTTTGTGCAAAATTTCAAAAAAAAATCCAAAGAAGTGATTATTGAGAAAAGTGTGAACAGACAACAGACGCACAAATGAACGGGAGCCAATTACTGGTCCAATCGTCGTGGGATAAAAAAAAAGATAAAAAGAGGAAAGAAGTTCATTTGAACGAGTTAGAGTAAAGAACAATCATTGATAGAAAAAGTGAAGAAAGGCGAGTGACATACTTATGATAAAGAGAAAAGGAGAGAGAGAGAGAGAGAGGGAGGGGGAAAATGGGAAGAGGAGAGACAGAGAGAAATAACAGAGAGAGTGAGGAAGAAATAGAAAACATGAAAACAGAGAGAAAACGTGAAATAACTAAAAAAAAAAATGATACGGGGGAATAAGAAACGAGGGAAATACAGAAAAGCAGAAAGAGAGATAGATGGATAGATAGATTGATAGAGAGAGAGAGAGAGAGAGAGAGAGAGAGAGAGAGCGAGAGAGAGAATGAGCGATGAGAAAACGTGAAATAAACAGAAAAAAGAGATTATGGAAAAGAGAGATAAAGAAAGTGCACTAGGAGTAATGGAGAGGGAGTTGAGGAAAAAGGAATATATATATATATATATATATATATATATATATATATAAAGCTGAACGTCTGTGTGTGTGTGTCTGGTCACGAATAGGCTCCTATATGGTTGACTATTTTAAAAACTGATTACATAAAATGATAGAAGATGTATTGAGGATCAGGAAGAGGTATGTTTGATCTGGCAGAACGGTGGTTCATAAAAATTGTGGGGTCTGCGTTCGCGGCTGGCCCCCAATGTATGGAAATAAAAAAATGAAAAAAAGTTTCCAAGGGTTTTTGATATAGATGTACATAAGAATACTTAGATAAGTATGTTTCAACTTAAATATGGATGGTATAATAAAATTGTGGGGTCTGTGTTCACGCCTGTACTCCATGGAAATATGGCACACACTTTAACAAAGACTTTTCATATCTATTTGCGTAAGTATACTTTGATAATTATGTTTCAGGTTGAAGAAATATGGTATAATAAAATTATTGGGTGTTCGTTCGCGCCTGGCCTCCATAGAATGTAAATATGTCACAAAGTTTAACAAGGTTTTTTAAAAGGGGTGAGGGTCCACAATAACACCTTAACTTTAATCTTAATTCACATTAGATTTTATTTATTTTTTTGAGTTGAATCATATTTTGTCGAATAAATACACCTCATAAATTCACGTCGGAACTTTAGACAATTGTCGACACAAATTTTGCATAACTCTGTGTTTTTCCTTCTCCACTTGCACGTGGAGCTCTTTCGAAAATAGACAAATAGATAAATAAGAAAAAATAAGAACGTTATTGTAATCGTGTCAAAAGAAGGAAAAAATCCGGCTCACATGATTACGTGTCTTTTTAAAAACATTTACATAAACTTTTTATTTATTTATATCTATTTAAGCTTTTTTGTCAGTGTACTAGAAGGAAATCAGTTGATTACAACCCTTTCTGCGTGTTCTTTACATTACAATAGTACAACCCTGAATCAGACGGCGCAATACTACACCGTTCAATACTGTAGAACTGAAAGGAAACTATTTTTTTTACATGGGGGTCCCCAATTATCAAGGCCCGAAGGGCACTCAGGGATACGGGTTATTGCGTGTACAGTAATATATGAGATAGTATTGTAGTAATCATTAGTATTTTGGGATTGATGAAGTGTCTTACTTAAGGGGGCGGTTTGTCAGGAATTTGTTTATGTTGGACTTGAAGACGTCCAAGTTTTAGTGAGGTGTTCTGCTTGAAAAGGGTGCCATTTTCTCCTCATTCATATTTATATCGATTCTTTGCTCTAAAAACTAAAGTAATTACGTGTTTACTTTTTTAATATACCATTTTGCATTTTTGGATTATTTTACTAAAGTAAGAAAAGCTTCATTATTTTTCAAAACTGTTTTTGTTTCTTTGTTTTTCGATATTTCGTTGATATTATATAGTAAAAGTGTTTAGCAGAAAAAAAAACAACAAACGACTACTCGAAAAAATAAATATACAAGAAATACATGTTACCATAAAAGTAACTTTCATTGACTATGGTAAGATTTATTTTTTTGTATATTCATATTATTATATGTATAACATTTTCTGTTTGTAAGGAAACATCATTTTGTTGATCACTCTTGGCAACGAATGGAAAGAAAATTGATATAAAAAATACTTTTGCGAAAATTATATTTACTTTCATTATATTTTGCTTAGAGTAAAAATTTTGAGTATCAAAACCTATCTCTTTACAACCCTCTCCTTTTCATAACCTATCATAATTTCATTAATCACAGTCCATATCCTGTAGGATGTTTTTGAACCCAGTCAACGACGGCTACTTCTGCTAGTATATATATATATATATATATATATAAAGTTATAAAATATATATGGCGATTTAGCTACACTGAATATTCCGCGTTTCATCCACTGTAGGACTTTTCAGGCTTATGCGCGGATTTTGTGGTTGTTTGTCGTTTTTATATACGGTTATATAAATTCGCGCATAAGCCTGAAGAGTCCTAGAATGGATGAAACGCGGAATATTCAGTGTAGCTTAATCGCCATATATATTTTATAACTTACTAACTAGCTCTACCTACGTATTGAGCACTTTTGAAGTAAATACTTAAAGTTTACGCATAAATTTATACTTTCGTATATTAATTTTATGTGAGTAAATTAAGTAGTTATATATATATGTATATATATATATATATGTATATATATACATGTGTGCGTGTATATATATATATATATACATTTATACACACACATGTATATATATATACATACAAATATAATTTTTTTTAATTCATCCAGCCTTGGCAGACGTGTTTTTAAATATTCTCTCCAGTGCTTTTCTTTTAATGATTTGGAATTCATTCCATTTGCGCTTTTTTCTAAGAAACTCTGCCTTTTGGATTATTTTGACCATTTGGAATTTACCCATTGGATTGAAATTTTAAATTCGACCGTTTTGGATTTTACCATTTTTGGATTTTTACCCTTCACCGGACTATCCATTCATGTGAAATCTTTTTATCATTTTTCTTTTGCCTCCTGTTCCCCTTATCTCACCCTTTTTTTCTTTAACCAAGTAAGATCTGTGACTTACTTGTAGTTTCATTAAATACTTTTATATGCAAAATCCTATCCTGCATTTTGCTAATTCCTGCCCTCTGATGAGAAGGAGAGTATTTCTCCGCGGATTAAGGACTATCCACTTATCTTGTGTTTCCTTTTAAAAATTAAATATGTTTTTAACTCTTTTTCAAGATGTCTTTTAACATGTTTTATTAATCATTTGTTCATATTATAAGCTCTATTTCCTTTTCGGTTTTATTGAGCTTTTACATCTGGCTGAGTTTATTTTACTTGTAAATATTAACTATTTTATATTTATAATATATTTTAAGTTTATCATTTTGATTACCTTGGTAAACTTATTGTAATTTTTATTCTTATATATATATATATATATATATATATATATATATATATATATATATATATAAATTGGGAGTATTATAACGTGGATTTTTTTTCTTAAAATACATAGAGAAAAGTGTTAACAAGATCAGCTTCAGTATATTATATGTATAAACATTGTGTTTCCAAACCTCTACGCATGAAACGGCCATTTTTATTCTGGATTGACTAACCACCTGTTACCTATGGGTAATTTGAGTTTTGTCACATTTTTTTGTTTGCTTGTTTTTTTTTTTTGTTTTTTTTTTTTTTTCGGAGTTCAGTTATATTCGTTCACTTGTAAATCAATCTATCGAAACGGAATTCCAATGCGATTACCATTCTTTTTTATTTAGGTATTTTTGTATGGAAACTGTTTATAAAATATCTAGTTTTAATAAGAATTAAAACATCAGAATAAAAACGATTTCTTTAAAACCTATTTTCCTATGTCATGCAGTTGTCCCACTTAGCTGTAAAGATGAGTGTGTACTCAAATTGTTCCAGAAATTATAACAGTAAAGACACGCACGTAAAACCAAGTCAACTGACTAAAATTTCCTGCAAGTGATTAAGGAAAAAAGTTTATTGACCGTTCAGAAAAACAAAAACAAAAAGTTTTCTTTTTAGAAAGTCATTCTTATCATGGAGAAGAAATAGCGTGCTTTTTTTACACGGTGGTCACCACATCAATGCCCGGAAGCCATTAAGGGATAAGGGTTATTGCAAGTACAGTACGTTAGTGTGGAGATTTAATGAAGTGTCTACTTAAGGGGGCGGTTCATCAGGAATTTGTTTACGTTGTACTTGAAGACATCCAGGTTGTATTCAGGTGGGAAGTAGGTAGACGGAACAGAGTTCCACAGGCGTGCAGTTCTAAGAAAGAAGCTTTGCTCATGGAATCTACGTTTTGATTTAGGCGCAGATAAAGAGTGCTGTAACTATTCTGTATTTTCACTTAACATTTTCATAAACAAAAAATATCGTTAAAATTAAATTTGCGAAATGCCTTAAACAAGTTTCCATACTTTTATTGATAGTAGACATAAAAACTCTAGTTGCACTTGTTGTACTGTTTCAGCAACATATGGGAGGCCCAATGCAAGTCCTCTTGCGCGAACATATCAAGTTGATAAAGTTTTTGAATGGTGCATTGTCCTGGCGGAAATGCCATTGACCCGAATTTTAGAGTGCTTGCCTCTTCCGAAGAAATCTCCTCTTGAACTCCCTAAAAACCTCAACATAGTATTACTCGTTGACCGCGTGTTCAGGAGCAATCCAATGCGTCTCGACCATGACCATGCTGTTAACAAAGGGATCACCCTTAGTTTGTGGATTTACTCTGATTGTTCTTCTTGGGTCTGCGAGAGCAGACATACTTTTACTAGGGCCTATATCTCTGTCACAGCAGTAGATCCAGCTTTCATCACAGGTCATCAGAACATCAAGGACTGCACGATCTAAATTGATTAGTTCGATAATCCCCTTGCTATTATGACAAGCTATGCTATTCTGATCTTCTGTGGGCATCCTTGGGACAAACTGCGCGCAAATCGTCCGCATCTTCAGTCCCGTGTTAATAACTGTGTGTACAATTTCCACACTGACATCAAACCGTGGACATATTGTCCCTATAGACTCTCACCGGCCATTAACAATGGACTTCTTTATTTGGCCAAGTAACTCTAGTGTTCTGACTTTTTTACGCCTTCGACGGCTCTCATAATCCCTCCGAGCCTTCCTGCATTCCTTGAATCTCTTATGCCACTCAAAATCTGATGCTCTATTAATGCAAGATGTGCCTAAATAGTCTTAAGTATTTCCTACTTTTATATGGCGTTTTTTCCAAGTTTAAAACAGAATCTTATTGCATATCGTTTTTTATAAAGTACCCCCACGTCTACATTAGTTTTTTTTTAATTCACCAGCTGTGAAAATCAGGTTTTAGTAGTGTGTATATAATTCCTGTGTAGATGTTAATTTGAACCTGAAGTCATAATAATTTATCAGTCATCTCATAAGATGTATAGCAATAATATATCGAATTTTTCAAGGGTCTACGACGAATTTAATGCCCTGCACAAAAAACTCTGGAAACTTATTGACAACACCTTGTATGTATGTAAGCGTACGCTATGTGTGGTTGGATGCTTATCTAAAGCGTCTGCCTGTGTAGGCGATTTGCCTCATACATTTCTTTTAACTTGTGGTTGCGGGTTGACAGATTAAGAGGAAGATAATTTATACGAGCGAAATTACGTCATGGATAGTCTTTTTTTCTCACTGCGCTGGTATGAGGCAACCGATCTGCAAAGCATTTCTAAGATTTCTGCACGTTTGTGCAGATATATGCGCGCGCCAGTCAAATGTAATAGCTAGATTTTGTGTCTAGATTTTAGAGCTATAGAATTATATGTAATAAAAATAATGTTTTATTCGTAGAAATTTCACTAGTACAATTATTACATAGAATCATAATATATACCCATATATATATATATATATATATATATATATATATATATATATATATAGACAAGGTTCAAAAGAGAGTCGCCAATCTGATAGGCCCTAAACTGGCATCTAAGCTTCAGCCTCTGTCCCATCGACGAAACGTTGCATCACTCTGCCTGTTCTACAAGTATTTTAATGGTGAATGTTCTGACGAACTGCAGACACTTGTGCTCCCACGATGTAGACACCCTCGACAAACCCGACAGGCAGCTACATCCCACACCACAGAGTAGAGATCCCTAGATGTAAAAGATCTTTCTACTCCAGTAGTTTCTTCCCCAGAACCGCTAGACTCTGGAATTCCATTCCCGGTCCCTGCTTCCCAAACTGTACCGACATGCAGTAGTTCAAGTGTAACGTGAACCGACATCTTGCTGCCCAAATACCGACATAGTGTCCCGGTAGTTTCTGCCCCTGATAATAGCCCCCTACACCAAAGTGGCAATATGCCTTGTTTGGGGTGAAAATATAATATGTATATATATATATATATATATATATATATATATATATATATATATATATATATATAGGTGTTCAGCTATTACGTTATCCCAAAAGTTCTGTCCAAATTTATTATTTGAGATTGTTTTAAGACAATTTGTGAGGCGTCCATTTTCCAAGTTTAAGAATTTGTCTAAAATGTCGAAGATGACCATAAACCGTTGCCTGGTTTGAACTCAGTTTTGATTGAAAAGACCTCAACTGATAAAGCAGGATTTTCTGTAAGAGTCCCTTCAAGAAACTTATCATCAAACAATATAAACACTATTTACATCACAAATTACACAATATAAACAGTATTTACATCACAAATTACACAATATAAACACTATTTACATCACAAATTACACAATATAAACACTATTTACATCACAACTTACACAATATAAGCACTATTTACATCACAAATTACACAATATAAACACTATTTACATCACAAATTACACAATATAAACACTATTTACATCACAAATTACACAATATAAACCCAATTTACTTCACAAATTACACAATATAAACACTATTTACATCACAAATTACACAATATAAACACTACTTATTTCACAAATTACACAATATAAAAACTATTTTCATCACAAATTACACAATATAAACACTATTTACATCACAAATTACACAATATAAACACGTTTTTCATAACAAATTACACAATATAAACAGTATTTACATCACATATTACACAATATAAACACTATTTACATCACAAATTACACAATATAAACACTATTTACATCACAAATTACACAATATAAACACTATTTACTTCACAAATTACACAATATAAACACTATTTACATCACAAATTACACAATATAAACACTATTTACATCACAAATTACACAATATAAACACTATTTACTTCACAAATTACACAGTATAAACACTATTTACTTCAAAAATTACAAAATATAAACACTATTTACATCACATATTACACAATATGAACACTATTTACATGACAAATTACACAATATAAACACTATTTACATCACAAATTACACAATATAAACACTATTTACATCACAAATTACACAATATGAACACTATTTACATGACAAAATACACAATATAAACACTATTTACATCACAAATTAAACAATATAAACACTGTTTACATCACAAATTACACAATATAATTACTATTTACTTCACAATTACGAAATATAAACACTATTTACTTCAAAAATTACAAAATATAAACACTATTTACATCACAAATTACACAATATAAACACTATTTACTTCACAAGTTACACAATATAAACACTATTTACATCACAAATTACACAATATAAACAGTATTTACTTCACGAATGACACAATATAATCACTATTTAGTTCACAGATTACATAATATAAACTCTATTTACATCAGAAATTACACAATATAAACACTATTTTCATCACAAATTACACAGTATAAACACTAATTACATCACGAATTACACAATATAATCACTATTTACATCACATATTACACAATATAAACACTATTTACATCACATATTACACAATATAAACACTATTTACATCATATATTACACAATATATACACTATTTTCATCACAAATTACACAATATAATCACTAATTACATCACATATTACACAATATAAACACTAATTACATCACATATTACACAATATAAACACTATTTTCATCACAAATTACACAATATATACACTATTTTCATCACAAATTACACAATATAATCACTATTTACTTCACGAATTACACAATATAATCACTATTTACTTCACAAATTACACAATATAAACACTATTTACATCACAAATTTTCCTTCACTATATTTTTTTTATTCCAACGAAAAATACCCCCTTTAATTTGTTTCGAAACACACACACACACACACACAAACACACACACACAAACACAAACACACACACACACAAACACAAACACACACACAGAAACACACAAAATCACAAACACACACACACAGAAACACACACACACAAACACCCACACACACAGAGAAACACACACAATCACAAACACACACACAAACACAAACACACACACATACACACACAGAAACACAAACACACACACAAACACACACACACAGAAACACACACACACAACCACACACACACACAGAAACACACACACTCACACACACACACAAACACACACACACAGAACACACTCACAAACCCACAAAAACACAGAAACACACATACACACACACACAGAAACACACACACTCACAAACACACACACACACACACACAGAAACACAGAAACACAAACACACACACACAGAAACACACACACTCACAAACACACACACACAGAAACACACACACTCACAAACACACACACATACAGAAACACACACACAAACACACACACACACTCACAAACACACACACACACACAAAAAGACACACACTCACAAACACACACACACAGAAACACACACACACACACACACAGAAACACACACAAACACAAACACAAACACACACAAACACACACACACAAACACACACACACACACACACACAGAAACACACACACTCACAAACACTCACACACTCACAAACACACAAAAACACACACACACACACACACTGTGGACTCTCCCGGCGATTTCAACGTATGAGCTTCCCCCACAACAACAACGTTGGTCGGAAATCCAAACAAATCATTTGTTTTTAGTATTGAAGTGTCTGCGTAGAATCATCCACACATTTTGGAATTATTTTGTTGGTGCATACCATTGCCACAGGACAGGGTATACAGTAAACCGCAGATTTTTACACCAGAGCTTCTTTCTCCTAGATACATTTCATAACGAAGACTGGGGGCGAATCTTTCCCAGTGCATTAATGCGTCCCCCAGATACCAATCTGGAAATTTCTACGATTCGGCGCAGTACATACAGCGACTAGACTTAATAAATGGTCACCCATCATGTACCGGCCAGGTATAACGTTGTTTATCTTCGGTGATCGGACAGAACCGACGCGTCAGCATTATTGTGCCGTATATATAAATCTCTGATTTAAAAAAAAAACATACAGCGGGAGACTAGTACCCGCATTAATCTGGTCTGCAGTATAACTTTTTACTAGCTATCTTGCTCTTGCTTGTTGCTGGATCTCAACATTTTGGACCGAGAGAGAGAGACTTAGCTGTCGTACAAAGCTAAGACTCTTTAACATCATCTGTGTATAGATACTCCATCAGTCATTTTTCTATTAAAAATGTCCTGTGGCGATGGAAGTCATCTTTGGGGGTTATGGATTTTAAGTGTCTGAGGGAGTGGCACTCGTCTGACAAGACGTTGCAATCATAATATATATATATGTATGTATGTATATATATATATATATATATATATATATATATATATATATATATATATATAATATTCCGACTCTAATCTAAGGAATGTATTATTGTCTCTGAGGAGTTCTTTGTTCAGCTGTCATTATACAACAAAACACGTGTAAGATGTATTTTTTGTTAGTGAGAATTAAATAATACTGGTTTGGGAATGTTTAGTTATATATATATATATATATATATATATATATATATATATATATATATATATATATATATATATATATATATATATATGGACGTTAGCTTTATAAATACATATTATTTTTTTACCTAGAGGCACTAGTGTTTCATGCTTTTGCAATTATTAATGTAAGAAATGACAATTATTAGCAGCCGCGGAAATTTGAACCGAATCACAACGTCAACGTTAACTCTATACGCTAGCAAGCTACCGTTAATCTGCCAGCTATTAACACAGAAATAAAGTAAAAGTATGTACTGATAAATCACAAGTCAGCGGGCATATACAGTAAGCAGTCAGAAGGTATTAAACAAGAGAATAGAGAAAAAGAATATTACATTTTGCACTAAAAGGTGATCGCTATTTGTTAGTACCTTTATGTAGGACTCTAGTATAATTACTTGAAACGATTTTTTTTAACCCGGCAATGGTTTTATAAATAAATATTAACAATTATGGTTTATTATGAATTGACGGACATTTTTTTAATATAAAGTAATTTATTATATATATATATATATATATATATATATATATATATATATATATATATATATATATATATATATATATATTTAAGTGAATGCCCATATCGTTATAAAACCTATATAAAATAAAAGGTGAATGTTTATATCGTTAAAAAACCAATATAATAACAATGCTTAGGATGGCAGATTTAAAATTTTAAATATATATATATATATATATATATATATATATATATATATATATATATATATATATATATATATATATATACAAATTTAAAATTTTAAATCTGGTATAATAACAATGCTTAGAATGGCAGATTTAAAATTTTAAATATATATATATATATATATATATATATATATATATATATATATATCTTGTCAAGGGAAATAAGGTAAAAAAAAACGATAAAAGTGCTCGATATGTTAATAGAGCGGTATACTTTTTTAAAAATTTTTTATTGAGCCCATAATAAATGGAAACAGTAATGTAAATTTATTATGGGCTCCATAAAAAATTAATAAAATATAAATATATATATATATATATATATATACATACATATTTAAAATTTTTAATCTGCTATCGTAAGCATTGCAATTATATTGGTTTTATAACGATATGGACATTCACTTAAAATTTTATATACAGAATTAACAGATGTAGGCTTTTTAATAACGGAGGTGATGAATTCGTCGCTACTAGAGTCAATGAGAATGTCTAAAAACGAGATTTTATTATCGACACTTAGTTCGTATGTGAAGTTAAGGACGGAATTTCTCTGAACTGTACTCTATAATATTCTATTTCCTCTATGTTATCGGCAAGAATCAATATATTGTCCCCATATCGAATATAAATAGAAGGTTTCTTTATCAAATCAAATACCTTGTTCTCATGGTTGGCCATATAAAAGTCACTAAATATTAGTGCAACTGAGTAAACCCATAACTACGCCATCCACCTGTGTATGTATACTTCCCAGATGATTATAAAATGGAACTTTAGTTGTGAACGTTATTAATAACTTCTTTAATTTTAACAAAGTTATTAATAATATATTTTATTATTAATAAATTCTTTAAAATTGTTGATAATAATATCAATTACGAATACAGTCGAAATATTTGAAAATGCTTAGGATAGCATATTTAAAATTTTAAATATGTATATATGCATGTATATATATATATTTAGTAGAAATGGTAATTAATAAAAACTGAAAAAAGTGCTCAATACTGTTGCAGAGCAAATATGCGTTTTATTTTTTATTGCCGTATCTTTCTGTAAAAGTTACATTATGGTTTCAGCTACCAGGCCGTTTTTTTGGCCGTCTGTAGCTTCCTCAGACTTTTACTGTAAAACAGTAATGTAACTTAACAGAAAGATACGGTAATAAAAATAAAACGTATATATATATATATATATATATATATATATATATATATATATATATAATAAATTAATATATTAATATATTATAAAAACAAAAGGCCGCCCACCTAATTCATAATAAATCACCACGGGACCGCAATATATATATATATATATATATATATATATATATATATATATATATATAGTATTTACTTCAAAAGTGCTCAATACGTAGGTAGAGCTTGTTAGTAATTTATAAAATATATATGGCGCATAAGCCTGACTAATCCTATAGTGGATGAAACGCAGAATATTCAGTGTAGCTTAATCGCCATATATATTTTATAAATTACTATATATATATATATATATATATATATATATATATATATATGTAGACACCGACATACAGTCCTGTTTCGTTGTATCACAACTCATCAGTGTCGCTAGACTAGCATCTCTCCCAAGCCAAGGATTGAACCTAGAACCTAGAACCTATTAATTAAGTTGGAAATATGACTTTTCAATTCTATTTCCCATAATTTGTACTAGTCATTAATTTATAAAGCTCAGTGTAATAACAGTCCATATAACCAACGAATAACAAAAATGTATATTCCAAATTTCCTATTCTTCTCTCATATATATGTTTTATAACTGTGTTTTCAACGTAATCACAAAGAAATTTATATCGTTTTGTAGTTCATCAAAAATATCTAGAATATTGAACAATATCCTATACATAGGCTTTAAGTTTACAGAATATGTTAGTTTGTAAATTTAGGCTTTAAGTGTAGGGAATGAGTTAGTTTGTAAACTTGAAAATTTAAAAAAAAATCCGTTGTCTTATATATATATATATATATATATATATATATATATATATATATATATATATATATATATATAGTCATCCACATACAATACTGTTTCGCACGTTAATGGTAATTTGTATATCACTTCCAAAATGCAAAACTTTAGATATGGAACATTATAACCACCTGCATACAGTAATGTTTCGCGGCCCATCGGTGCCAGGATTGAAACACGATCGCCTAAACGACAGTCGGAACGTCTAAACGTTGCGCTATAGTGCTGCTGCTATGCGGGTAGTGAATTAACAATGTTTTTATATCTCACTGCCTCTCTGCCTTTCCTCTTCTCATACTTTATAGATATTTATATATATATATATATATATATATATATATATATACGAAGACACATTGTATATATATATATATACATATATATATATTTATATAGTAAGTTTTAAAATGTATATAGCGATTAAGCTACACTGAATATTCCGCGTTTCATCCACTCCAGGACTCGTCAGGCTTATGCGCGAATTCTGTGGTTGTTTGTCGTTTTTATATGCGCATCTTCTATTGAGATTTTAGTTAGCCAATCAGCTTTCTAGTATCCACCGCGCCCTTCCTATCAGCCAATGGGCATGCACTTATCGGACAAAGGCCTATTTGACCTCTGGTTGACCTTTTCCTTTGTATATGCTCTATTTAGCCTAGATATTTAGTTTCTTGATCTGTTTTAAATCTGGGTTAGTGTTATTTTTGTTAGTTTATATATAAATATATATATGTGTACATGCATATATGTACATATATATGCATATATATACATACATATATGTGATCGTTTATATATATTCATGTTTATTTAGTTTATTTATTTGTTTATTTTCTATTGTTTTTGTTAGTTTTAAAACTATTTTTTATCGCTATCCTAGAGTAAAGTTTATCTTGTGAACACAGTTGTTTGCTATTTCTCTTCTTTAGTTTAATATATGTTGGGGTTCTTTAAAGTAAAGGATAGCAAATTTTTCATGAAGGCATAATCTACATGGGTCGTCTATGTCCCTACACGTGGTAGCTTGTCTTATTATTTTCCATTCAAGTACCGGCGAATGCCCGCTTTCCTTGAGTTCCCAGTATTTATTCGCTAGTGGTGTTTTAATACGGTGTTTTTTATTGTTGAATGTACTTTTGTGGTCATACTATCGAGTGTAGCTTAATCACCATACGCATTTTATAACTTACTAACTAGCTCTACCTACGTATTGAGCACTTTTGAAGTAAATACTTAAAGTTTACGCATAAATCTATACTTTCGTATATTAATTTAATGTGAGTAAATTAAGTAGTTATATATATGTATGTATATATATATATATATATATATATATATATATATATATATATATATTTAACAGATAGCTGAGATAATTTCACTTTCAAATTTTTGTGTTTTCTAATTTGTTTAAATTGGCAATCCTTTATTTGTTTTGCTAATAATTTCTTCTGAATAGAAACGACTCTTTTTTACATGGAATACGAAAGCATGTGTATATATCTTTTGTTCTAGAACACGTCAGTTTTGAATACTTTTGTGCTATGCTTTTTAGTAGTTTGTGATAAGTAGCAGCAGCTGTGAAATCTGACGCATGTCTACGTATTATATCAAACATAAAACGAGTATTTCATTTCACAATTGCTGGTCGTCTAATTCTTTCAAATTTAACAAAGAAAGAACGAAGAATTATGAAATCGAAATGTGACACCATCAATCGAAAAATAATACCCTTCAGACATGAGTCGACATTTTTCTCTGTACGAATATGTTTAAAATATACAAGCTTTGATTTGGCAACGATTTTCGGAAAAGTAGACCTGCTGAAAAGCACCTGCAATCACGTAGGTCTGCTCGCGCATCTGTACGGTATTCAATTGCACGGTTCACTGCTTGGTTTATGGTCGCAACAACGATGTGATGAAATTATGAAACGCATCTATCGTCGCTTTTTTGTGTGAGTAATGTTGAAACATCCGTCGTAAAACAATGTAAATAGAACATTATATATATATATATATATATATATATATATATATATATATATATATATATGTGTGTGTGTGTGTGTGTGTGTATGTGTGTGTGTGGGTGTGTGTGTGTGTGTTTAAGTACAGTAGAACCCGAGATACGCATAAAAAATAGGAACAAAATGCAGTACATTATATAATACACATGCATATAATCAAATAACAGTATAAATAACACAAAAAGTCTAAGCAAATACTGTAACCAGAGGCAGGGAAAACATCATATTCCTAAAAGCATGGTTTTTCGATGTAGGCTCATCTCCTCAGAGGAAAAGTCATTAGCAAATATTAGATCAATTCAAAATATAATTCTTATTAAGCACATGCATAGAAAATATATTTAAAAATTAATTACATTCATTTATGGGACATAGATATAGAAAACAGAACGACTGATAGAAAATACAATGAAAGGAGATGAATTTATGGTCTCCGGGTGTTGTGATAATCCTTATATAGATTGGTATACTCTGGTTACAGTCCGGGTTTGTGGAATAAATCCAGAACCATTGTAGATAGAATCCACCTACAATGTGGATTTATTCAACAAACTCACGGGGTACATCTTCTAATATATATATATATATATATATATATATATATATATATATATATATATATATATATATATATATGTTCTTTTTGTGATTTTTTCCAAGGAATTCTGCGTTTTGGATCATTTTGGACCATTTTCCAGTTACTTTATTGCTTTGGAACTTACCTGTTGGATTGGAATTAGATTTTATCGGGGAGGGAAGCAGGCAGACGGAACAGAGTTCCATAAGCGTGCAGTTCTAAGAAAGAAGCTTTGTTCATGGAATCCGCGTTTTGATTTAGCCACAGATATAGAGTTGGGGAAATTTATCACAGTGGATTCAACTAGACGGGTGCTTTTCGTGAAAGATATGCGAGGGGGACCAGAGATTGGAGTTCAGACGAGCACCTGCCATGGAAATAACGATAAAACTAGGATAGGCTCGCAACGTCTCTTTTGTGGGAGAGAGGCTGCAGGGTTGAGAAAAGGGCATCCCCCATTAAGCCACGAAGTCTATTTTGTACTCTGTCAAGGCAGGATAGGCTGTTTTTTGCAGTTCCTGCCCATATATTGGCAGCAGTATTCCATCCTTGGACGTACTTGGCTTTTATATTCTCTACCCTGCAACCCCTCTCCCACAGAAGAGACGTTGCGAGCCTATCCTTGTTTTATCGTTATTTTCATGGCAGGTGCTCGTCTGAACTCCAATCCCTGGTCCCCCCTCGCCAAACTTTCACGAAAATCACCCGTCTAGCTGAATCCACTGTGAGAAATTTCCCCCACTCTATATCTGTGCCTAAATCAAAACGCGGATTTCATGAGCAAAGCTTCTTTCTTAGAACTGCACGCCTGTGGAACTCTGTTCCGTCTGCCTGCTTCCCTCCGGACTACAACTTGGATGTCTTCAAGTCTAATGTTAACAAATTCCTAATGAACCGCCCCCTAATTAAACACTTCATAAAATCTCCTCACTAACGTGATGTACTTGCAATAACCCTTATCCCTGAGTGGCTTCCGGGCCTTGATAAGTGGTGATCACTGTGTAAAAAAAAAAAAAAAAAAAATATATATATATAGATAGAGAAATGCATCATTAGTGAGATATATCTTCTGGGGCGGTAGAAGGATCCCACCATCTTTCAAGCGACCTTGGCAACAAACTTCTTCTAGATAAGAACAGCACTCTGACGACTTCAAACACTACAATCAAATGATATCAAGAATGATCATGTGAGATTAGCAAGCAGCACTATGCGTTTACAACAAAAAAGTCTTCAGCGAAGAAAACAACAACAACGCATAAACACATCAATATTGCATGTGTATCTAAATGCAAATAAATATGGCGAATGGGAAATATTGACTCAGTACTATTCTTTATCGGTAGACGAAGCGCGAGATCCGACGCAACTTTCTTCTTTAACGGACAGGCATTTTATTGGAAGAGTTATCTGTAGTACGAGTAGTTTCACCGTTTGAAAATCCTTTTGTTGTGCGGACATAATAGACTAATCATAGTTTCTTTTATTTACATAACTCGAAAAATAGCGGGAAAAGGTTGGTTGTTTTTAATTGAAATTGTTTATTCGCACGATGTGAGTTGATTTCTAGATCAAAGGGTTATTGTCTTGTGTGCCTCGTCTAAGTAGTTTTTAATTTTTTAATTGAGGTTACTACTCGTAAGGGTGCGTGCCCGTAGAGAACTAGACACCTACATGCATACATACATACATACATACATACATACATACATACATACATGATGATTGCAACGTCTTGTCAGATGAGTGCAACTCCCTCAGACACTTAAGGTCTATGAGCCCAAAAATGACTTCCATCACCACAGGACCATTTTTTATAGACAGATGCCTGAGGGAGTATCTATACACAGATGATGTTAAAGAGTCTTAGCTTTGTACAGCAGCTACATCTCTCTCTTTTCAAAATGTTGAGATCCAGCAACAAGCAAGAGCAAGATAGCAAGCAACAAGTTAAACTGCAGACCAGCTTAACGCGCGTACTAGTCTCCCGCTGTATGTTTTTTTTTTTAAATCAGAGATTTATATATACGGCACAATAATGTTGACGCGTCGGTTCTGTCCGATCACCGAAGATAAACAACGTTATACCTGGCCGGTACATGATGGGTGACCATTTATTAAGTCTAGTCGCTGTATGTACTGCGCCGAATCGTAGAAATTTCCAGATTGGTATCTGGGGGACGCATTAATGCACTGGGAAAGATTCGCCCCCAGTCTTCGTTATGAAATGTATCTAGGTTTTTCCTGGGTTTCTAATGTTAAATGTAATGGAAAAACAAACAGCCTATCCTGCCTTGACAAAGTACAAAATAAACTTCGTGGCTTAATGGGGGATGCCCTTTTCTCAACCCTGCAGCCTCTCTCCCACAAAAGAGACGTTGCGAGCCTATCCTTGTTTTATCGTTATTTCCATGGCAGGTGCTCATCTGAACTCCAATCTCTGGTTACCCCTCGCCAATCTTTCACGAAAAGCACCCGTCTAGCTGAATCCACTGTGATAAATTTCCCCAACTCTATATCTGTGGCTAAATCAAAACGCGGATTCCATGAACAAAGCTTCTTTCTTAGAACTGCACGCCTGTGGAACTCTGTTCCGTCTGCCTGCTTCCAACCTGACTACAACTTGGATGTCTTCAAGTCCAACGTAAACAAATTCCTAATGAACCGCCCCCTTAAGTAAACACGTAATCAAATCTCCACACTAACGTACTGTACTTGCAATAACCCTTATCCCTGAGTGGCTTCCGAGCCTTGATAAGTGGTGATCACTGTGTAAAAAAAAAAATAGAGTGTCATTTTCACAACGTTTCCGCTAAGGCAATCTTCGACCTTCTTTAGGTGTATCTTATCGAACTCGGGCACATGTCTGCCGAACTTGGATCACTGAACGAAATTTCGAACTGAATCCTTTACTTCACGTCGGTTGCATGGTCTCATTCTGTCAGCCATGACTTGATAGAAGTCCTAAAAAATTCTGAATTTTTCGCTCATGCACATTATAATTAAATTAATTAAACAAAAAAAAGCACTTAGATAAAAGAGGTGTAGGTAGGTTTAACCGCTTGATCTGTTAAATACGGGATGTGCTTTCTTTTATATATATTAGATAGTGTATTTCATCGTCTGTAGAGAGGGTATTTTGGAATATTTCGAATAACATAATGTTTGAAATTGTTTAAATAGTAACGAAACAATTGGAAAGAATATGAAAATACGCAACTTTGTGCTCTCATTTGGATCTTTATTGTCTAGATTTTGTGAAAATATTTTATGAATGTTCGATTACAGAAACTGATAAGCTTATAGCTAATTGAGTCAATTCATTTTGATTTAAATTTTATTGGTATATGACAAATTCCCAAATATTGATATATTTGAATATGATAAAAGTTTTGGCTAAAATAATAATAATAATAATAATAATAATAATAATAATAATAATAATAATAATAATAATAATTATATATATATATATATATATATAAATATATATATATATTTTGAAATGGTAATTAATAAAAACCTGAAGAAAGTGCTCAATACTGTTGTAGAGCAAATATTCTGTAAAGTCTGAGGAGGCTACATAACGGCCAAAAGAAAAAAACGGCAATAAAAATAAAACGTATATATATATATATATATATATATATATATATATATATATATATATATATATATATATATATATATATATATAAACTCATGTTTGACTACATTAGCATGTGCAACTTATTTTACTACTGTCCCGATTGATATTCATCTGACACACTTCTTTTCGTTTTTTTCCTCCTTTCAGCTTCTCTTTCTTACCCCGAAATATGTTCCCTTTCTTTTCTTCCGCTCTTAACAAACAACCCCCGGCCTTCCTTTTAATTCATTTTAACTTTGTTTTCTTTCTATGTAGTCTTTAATCTATAACTATAGTTCCTAACTACATACAATCGATATTTCTCCCCGACATCACTTCCTCTATTTTTCTTTTCCTTTTCGTCCCTCTCACTTCTCTACCTCCTCTCTTTATCCAGCACTTCAAATCTTGGGGGTTTGTAAGCTCATTTGTAATTTTTAAGAATATTTACTTTTACTTGAATTATCTGAAGACATCGACAGGATAATATCATTATCCTGCCATTAGAAACAAATCTGTAATGATTTAAGTAAAAAAACATGAGGTTGAAAAATAAAAACATATTAAGCCCTACTTAAGTATTGAGCACTTTTCCCTGTTTTTTTTTTATACCAAATATACCTCCTAATACATATATCTATATCTATATATATATATATATATATATATATATATATATATATATATATATATATATATATATATATATATATATATATGTATATAGTCTTATTTGTAGTATGCCTAATTTTACTGGGTTTATATAATTCACTAAGCGTTCATATACCAATAGATTTTAAGCCAAAAAGAGATGACTAAAACTGTAAGCTAAAAAATTATTATATATCATAATTGTGCATTCATATTTTGTTTTAACAAAAACCAAGACTGTAATTTTTCCTTGCATGATTAGATATGGATAAAATACCTTCGCTTGTTTTCTATTCCGTATAAGTAAAATGGTTTCCATAATGTTTTATTGTTAAAGTGTTTTTTATTCAGTACGTCTGAAGAAAGGCTGTTTTTGTGAAAATTTTCAAACAGTATAATGTTTGGATTTGTCTGAATAGTCTTGAAACAATTGCAACTAACGATGAAATACATTCTTTGAAGTCTCCTTAAATTTATATATATATATATATATATATATATATATATATATATATATATACATATATATACTAGCAAAAGTATCCGTCTTTGATTGGGTTCAAAAACAGCCTGCAGAAAATGGACTCTGATTTATGAAATTATGAGAGGTTATGAAAAGGAAGGGTTGTAAAGAGATAGCTTCGAAATTGAGGGGTATCAAAACCAAAGCAAACATGATGAAAGAAAAAATAAAATAGATAAACCCCATAATTTATTATATCATACTTCTTCACACTGAAACACTTATCACAATATTCTGTGGATCTATATTAAAAAAATCTTGTTAAACTTTGCGACATATTTCCATTCCATGGAGGTTAGGTGCGAACGAACACCCCATAATTTTATTATACCATATTTCTTCAAACTGAAAGATAATTATCAAAGTAAACTTACGGAGATAGATATGAAAAGTCTTTATTAAAGTTTGTGCCTATTTCTATTCTATGGAGGCCAGGCGCGAACTCAGACCCAACAATTTTATTATACCATCCCTATTTAAGTTAAAACATGCTTGTCAAATTATTTTTATGCATATCTATATCAAAAACACTTGTAAACGTTTTTTTTTTAATTTTTAATTTTTTTATTTCCATACTTTGTTAACCAGGCGTGTCCGCAGACCCCACGATTTTAATGAATCATCAGTGTCATGGCTTCTCTGCTGCAGAAATCTAATCTTAACTTCTCTGTCAGATTAGAAACTTTATACATAGGAGATTTGAATTTGTAGTATAGCTTCTAATGTGTGAAAAATGGCTGCGCCAGGAATAAGTCGACTAAACGTGTTAATTCTCTACAGGTGTTAATATAGAGATAGGTTAAATTTGCTTAATTTTACCCTGCTATTAACAATGCACCGGTCCACAACTCCAATTTTCTAACAGACTTTATGACCAATATAGGCATCAAGACATTTCCTCACCCACCTTATAGTCATGGTCTTGCTCCCTGTGACTTTTGGTGATTCTGTAAGCTCCAGGATAACATTAAATGCTGTTGTTATGAGACAATTGGGGAGAGGAAAGTGACTGTGGCGAAGTTAATACAATAGAATTTTAATAGAGTCTTCCAGAAGTTATTAGAACGGTACAACACATGCATTGCAGCCGGAGGAGATTCGATCGAAAGTGACTACTCTTTCGTGTACGTACTCTCAATAAACGTACCCATACGAAAACGTATGGAAACGTATTGGCCGCATCTCGTATAGTTATATTATTGTTGCTTTTTCTATATTTTATTAAGAGAAAAGAATGAACGTTGTGATAAACCCTGATCGCTAATCCTGTGTCCAAAAACTTCTTGAAAACATTTCTAATTCTGGTGAAAATAAATAAATTCCAAAATTTGTTTATTGCCGCTGGCAAACAAAAAATATTAAAAAATAAACCTGAATAAAAATGAAAAAAAAAATCTAAGAATCTGAATGTTGGAGACAGAAGGAACAAACAAGACGACGATGCTAAAATAATTTTCAAATGTTTTTGTTCTAAAAATAAAAAAAAAACGTTAAGCTTTTAAGTTGACTATATACATTTTTTTTTCTGATCAATTGAATTTGTGACTTCATTTCACTAAGTGCAAACTTTTGTTTTCTAAATCAACCGCATATAAACACACACACACACACATATATATATGTATATATATATATATATATAGTTATATATCAAATTTTTTTGCAGCACGTCGTTATCAAGGCACATTCTAATGATTAAAAAAAAATCAATACACCCACTTTATATTTCTCTCCCTAAATAGAACTAAGCAAATACATATAAACAAATAATAGGCAAAATAGACAACAGAAAAAACTCCTCTTAAACAGCAACAGAATTTCTCCTAACGACGATCAATGACCGAAAGGGCTCGAGTAAAAATGGCTGACAAAAATATCATTTGTCAAGCAAATACACAACTTCCCAACTGAAACGAGAAAATATGCTCAGCAGATTGAGAAAATTAGCATATATATATATATATATATATATATATATATATATATATATATATATATATATATATATAAATATATATATTTTTTGTCTTTGTAACGCAACCATGGTCGTCGCACGCTTCGACGGCCTCTGTCTAATTGGCCATACAGGAGTTGCTTCGGTATCCTATCATCATCCATTCGCATCACATGACCCGCCCATCGAAGCTGCGCCTGGATTAAGAAGCTTTCGATGTTGCTGATTTTACAGACAAAATAAAGTCTAATTTGCAGGTTCTAAATATTGAATATAACAACATCGAGCGAACTGCAGAATAAAGGAAGTGGATAGAAATGTGTGACAGAAAAATCAAGGAGTTCTCGGCGTTTTGCATCGAAAAACTAAAAGAAGCGAGAGTCAAGTCAAAAAATAATACTGAGCAGTGTGGAGCTAAATTCTCGCATTTATATGTCTGTCACCACTGCGGTCGCCATTGCAAGTCTCTAGCAGGACTAAAGTGCCACATACCTCTAAGTGAATGTCGACACGCTGAGTTCTAGACCTTCAGGTCGGTTGTCAGAGTCTCATACGTCGAGAATCGACGAAGAGTCCATCATATATATATATATATATATATATATATATATATATATATATATATATATGTATATATTTAAAGTAATGATTGTGTAGTTCCCACGAGAGTGTGTACTATACATAGGGAAAAAGTCATTAAAAACCCATCAAACCTTCACCAATTGAACCAAAAGCCCCTATTTGAACTCAACGTTGACTGGACACTAACAACCTTACTGTTGGAGACAGAATGTCTGAGAGTATCAGCAGATGTAAAAATAACATTTAAAACTCTCATTTAAAAAAAAAACCTTTTTACAAAAATATCTGAAGATAGCAAAACAAAGCTTGAAACGCGTTATAAAAATATTTTTAAATAAAAATATGATAAAAAGTTGAAAACCACACAATTGTTGATGGCTACACGCTCTCATATATATATATATATATATATATATATATATATATATATATATATATATATATATATATATATATATATATATTGGTAGTAATTATTAAGTGTGTCTACCAAAAGAGTGGTAAGGGACTCGCTCCGTCAGGCCAAAGACATCTCTGGCTGTTTCAACTCAAACATTCCCTATTTATAACGAGTACTACATCGTATTTAAGTGTAAAGGGGGAGACAGGACCTAGAGAGAAAGTATATACATTAAAATGTGATCATCCATTATGTTAATTATATTAATTTATTAATTATTTTATTTTATTTTATTTATAGTGCGTAATGAGTTTCAAGTAGAGTTTCAATATTATTAGTAAATTCCTAGTTCCTATATGTAGCCATTTGGTTGTATGCTAAATTAACTTATATATATATATATATATTTATATATATATATATATTTATATATATATATATATATTACAGTTAAATTTACCAAAATAATTAAAGATGGTAAAACTAAAGTATATTATAAATATTAAAGAATGAATATTTATAAAGTAATCTCAACTAGATGTAAAAGCTCGATAAAACCAAATAGGAGATAGACTTTGTAATAAGAGCAAATAGTTAATAAAACATGTTAAAAAACACTTAAAGAGTTACAAACATAATTAAACTGAAAAGGAAACACTTAATAAGTAGATAGTCCTTAATCCGCGAAGTTTCGAATAAATACTTTCCTTCTCACCAGAGGGTAGGAAATAGCAAAATGCGAAATCAGATTTTGTATACAAAAGTATATGATGAAACTGCAAGTAAGTCAAAGATCTTACTTAATAACAAAAAGTGAAGCAGAGGGAATATGGTGAAGAAAAAGAGCAACATCACGCAAAGAAAAGGTTTCTACAATTTAGCCCTTGTAAAGAAAATATAATAATCAGAGAGCAAAATATCAATACAGATCCTAAGTAATCAGTCTATATGTCCTTAACCGTCTCTCTTCATATAATTTAAACAAGATAAATAAGATTTATTTAAACAAGTAAATGCGCATATATATATGTATATGAAAAACGTTTTAATGTGTGTATATATATATATATATATATATATATATATATATATATATATATATATATATATATATATATATACATAGAAGAATCCAACCTTTCCGCACGCACATTTATAGATTCTGACCAGAATGGGAAGGACTTAAGGATTTTTTTCCTTTCTCACTCGCATGTTGTCTGTAATCGTTTTTCTTCTAGATTGTCCTACGAAATCCTGATGATGTCCCCTGAAATAGGGACGAAACGTTGATTACTATTTCATCAATTCTCGGTTTTCCTTCTCAAATAACACACACACACACACGTACACACACATACATACACATACATACACACACACACACATATATATATATATATATATATATATATATATTGTTGGTCTTTTAAACGATACGTACGATTAAGTATCGTCTTCGCCCCGAAGTTTGTTTTACTTAAGACATCGCCCATATTCATTTGGACGTAGATAAATAATATTTATTTATTTATTTATATTCATTAAAAAAAAAACAGTAATCTACGGACATGCATGTCTCGAGGTTTCTACTTCTCATCCGCGTATACGTTTATAAACTATAAAAATAAACAGCAAATGTGTCTGGGATTTTGTGGCATAACGGTTAAACCCGCCGAACATTGTCCTGGGCTTATATTTAAGCATATTTTACGACCGGGACGTACCGGGCAATACTGGGCAATGCCTATCGGCCTGCTAATATATATATATATATATATATATATATATATATATATATATATGATTTTCAGAATGTGAGAGATTGTATATAGTAAATTCCACAGCCAAACAACGTTGCAGCCCACAAGAGCCATGACAGTCAACGAACGGGAAGTCCAATATATATATTGAGAGAGATAGGTTCGTGTATTGGCGTCTACAAACAAATATAATGGGATAACTGCTTTAGATTTTGTGAAAGACTAAACTGTACTACAAAAGCTTATTCAATGGTATTATAGTCATTATAAATATGTAGGCAATAAAATATAATAAGAGGGAGGGGAAGAGAAGGTGAAGTTAGGGAGAATTAGGAGAGGTAATTTTTTCCCCCTATTTCCGGTTGCTTGTAATTTTATGAGGATTGCTAATCAAGAAAATCCTGGATGAAAGGACAGAATAGAAAAGGCGATAACCTGAAACAAGTTAATTATGAAGAAGGAAGAAAACAGAAAGGCGGAAAACAATGAAAACGTAGACATAGAATAAGTTCAAAGGTTTAAAAGGTATGGATGAAAAAGAAGAAGAAGAAGAAGAAGATGAAAAAGAAGAAGAAGAATAATAATAAGAAGAAGATGAAAAAGAAGAAGAAGAAGAAGAAGATGAAGAAGAAGAAGATGAAAAAGAAGAAGAAGAAGAAGAAGAAGATGAAAAAGAAGGAGAAGAAGATGAAAAAGAAGAAGAAGAAGAAGAAGAAGAAATGATGTGAAGGTGGTCGAAA
This sequence comes from Euprymna scolopes, assembly GCF_053919585.1. Lineage (NCBI taxonomy): Eukaryota > Metazoa > Mollusca > Cephalopoda > Sepiida > Sepiolidae > Euprymna > Euprymna scolopes. The sequence continues at coordinate 108,997,318 of NC_136505.1, forward strand.
GATAAAGGAAAAATCAGCAAAGATGAAGAAGAAGAAAAAAATGATGCTGTTGATGACGATGACGATAATGATGGTGATGGTAATGATAATGATAATGATAGTGATGATGACGATAAAGTGGTGATGATAATTATGATCATGATGATTTTGATGATGATGAAAAGGGAATAATACTTCGAGGATAACAAAACAAAAAAGGTCAAGATCAGAGTGTAGTATATGTTTTTATGCTATATCTCACTGTTTCTGTCCTCAAACACTGAAAAATAAAATCTAGACTGAGATAATTAAAAAAAAACTGTTCCTATGAAAAATGCTCCTTTTGGGAGCTACATCCCTCCATAAAAACCGACGTTGTGTTTCACCCTGCCCTGGTGGGGTGGCAAGTTTATAGGAACAAAATTAAGAAGAGGACAGATGAGTAAGTGGTAATGAACAAGAAGCAAACAGCAAAAAAAAAAGGAGCAAGAAAACGTTTGATCAAATCAAGGAACAATATAAAGAAAAAAAAAGAGGAAGAATAAATAAAAACATGGAAAAAATATGATAGGGGAAAAGTAAAAACAATCGTAATAATAAACGCAAGGAAACTAAGTTTTGTTTTTCAAAAGAAAAAAAGAAAAAAGAAACACAGGGCAATACTGTCTATCTATATATATATATAAAAGCGAAAATGTGTGTTTGTGTGTGTGTGTGTGTGTGTGTGTGTGTGCATATTTTCTGCATATCCGCTAAAGGTTTTTTTCGCCGGCTTCTCGGTCGGGTCACTCCTTCTTAACACTTTTTATATGTCCCCTAGATAATAATATCTACCAGCTATAATCGGGGAGTCGAATCTATCTTTAATTTGCACGTCTTTTGCACGCTATTTTCGAGATTTCTTTTCGATCGCTGCGTGTTCGTTACACTTTTCAGTATAAAAAAGCGAATGCTGGGCGGGGGATACAGAAACTGGCTTGCAGCGCAAAACTTAATTTGACCTTAATAAGGTCAAACATCATGCAACTTAACTTTCTCGCACCTGTCAATTTCACTTTATAAACGTTAAATTAAGACTCTTTTCACTTCCTCTGCTCTCGTGGCCGTGTTTGTTAGGTTTCACGGCTTTTTCCCTTTCGTTTTCACCTTGGCGTCAAGGCTTCCGGTTCGAGCCTACCTTCCTACTGAAATGTTTTTTTTTCTTTTACACTTCCAAACACCCGGCCAACGTTTTTTTCTTAAACATGGTTGTTTTGATCTCCCCCCCCAACACATACACCTCCAAACACCACGGCAATGCCGGGTACACCCGCTACTCTGTATATATGAAAGACAAAATGTGTGTTAGTGTGTGTGTGTTTGTATGTCTCGCAAAAACTTTCCACATCGACGACCGATATTCACCAGATAGGTATCATTTTGAAGCTCGAACTTTCCGACGAAAATATCGAAAAATTGGCTAAAAACATGAATTCCTTCAACTTCAAGGAGTCGCTTCTACAGGGAGGGGTAGCAAAAAAAAAAAACTGTTCCTTCATGACAAGATAACTTCTACGCATGCGGAAATACGCGCAAAAGACTCTGTCCATTGACTTTGTTTAAATATTATAAAAACCGACTTCCATTCAGATCAGGGCACAATGATTAAAGTGCCAGCGTCGTTAGCTTAATATTACAGGTTCGATCCGAGGCCTCAGATATTTTCTCCTCAATTTTTAAACGTGTAATATTGAAAAAGGGTTATTTATGCGATTTTTTTTTCGCTTTTCGTTGTAAAGGAAGTAAAACATGTAGACGATGCAGCATGGATCAACGATATTGAGAGACGTTCTCTAGACAATCAAAACAAATGAACATAACCTTCATCGTAGAGATATTGAATGTGAAAATTATAAAACTTTCAAATTTTTAAGCGTTCGGAATTCAGAGATACTGGCTCAAAAACTTTCAACTTTCCCCACTTCGTGCAACAATTCGACGAAAGTGGCTGACAAAGATAAAGATAAGAAAAAGGAGCTCAAGTGACAATAGATAAAAAGGGCTCAAGTGACGAAA
>NC_136505.1:109004351-109031851 GCF_053919585.1 Euprymna scolopes
TATCTTGCTGCTCACGTAATTCGGCGATGCGTCAGGAGTGCTAATATGCAAAAAGATTACAAATTTAATTTTCAATCAGTTCAGCATAAAGCACTCATAAGTCAATATGCTATAACTTTTGCCCACTTTTAACAAGCTAAAAGGTCTAGTCTATTACATAAAGGGCAATTGTCTGTCTGTGCATATCCAACTAAAAGTTAAAAACTACACAAGTCACACCCACAGAGCTTAAATTTTACCATTTTTCCCCCTAAAATTGTCAGTCTGTGAATATCTGTACCGCCAGTCTGCTTTCCAGCTGACTATAACATATTTGTACTAGACTAGATATCCGGCGTTGCCCAGGTGTTTGGAGGTGTGTTGAGCAAAAATTAAAAAAAAGTTGTAGTAGGCAGGCAGGATCAGACTCGTACCACGAAGGAAGAAAATAACGTGAAAAACAAAACGTGATGTCTTAGTTGCGTCTATCGCTAAACCGGAAATGATGAATGTTTAAATTAAGGCTAGTCAATCGAAAAGCGGGGATGACATTCGAAAATATCAGCGATAAAAGCCACCCCTCTTGTAGAAAAGTGCCCAACTGAAGGTGAAGGAATTTTTGTTTTTCGATATTTTTCGATTGAGACGTCGAGCTTCAAAACGATACCGATCTCGTTAGGATCCGTCGCGTCTGTCGAAAGTTTTAACGAGACATACATACATACATACATACATACATTTGAACAGACAGGTGAGATTTATATTATAGACTAGCGTTGCCCGTTTTTAGGTGTGTGTGTTGGAGGCGGTTTACAAATAAAAAAAAATTGGTAACTAAGTAGCATCGAACCCGCAACGTTTAGGCGAAGGTGGGAAAAAGTGGGGGAAAAAACCTGACAACTTAACACTCATCCACGAATGGAGAGCATGTAAAGGGAGTTCAAATTTTACGATTAAAAAGTTCAATTAACAGGTGCGCCATTTTAATGATCACGCCATAAAATTCCCGCGGTGCACTTTTACTGCGGGATTGTTATTTTGATTTTGTTTACATACTTTTTGTTTCGCCAAAATGTTTGGGGGAAACCAGCTCCCCTTAAAGAGGAGAGTGTCCGTATCAATAGCAATTTTTTGATGTAACGTTGCTTTCTGGACGTTCCCGGACTTCGTGCCGTGAACTGCACCTTCACTTCAGATCAGTTTCGCTTTGATACGTTGCCCGGGTGTTTGTAGGTGTGTGTGTGTTGGGGGGGGGGGTCAAATATACACGCTATAGAAATCGCTTACTGCGAGAAAGATTTTTGATGGTGTGTTTACACAAATTGACAGGTGCGTGATTTTGAATTTAATGAGGTCAAATAGAAATACAGCAGTTAACTTTCACTGCGGGGTTGTTTTTTGGGGGTTTGTTTTCTCGGAAGTTGGGGGTAAAACCCGCTCCCTATTAAAAGGGCAGTGCCCCAATGAATAGCAATTGTCTGATATAAGTGGTTTCCCCTACTTTGATCAAATACTTTGCACGAAAGCCGTGAACAATGTATATTTATTTGCTTTCCCACTGAGTACATTAAGAACAAGGACGTTTTTTAATATGGGGATATTGGCGAAAAGAGGAACCAGCTCCCCGGGGAGTAGGGGAACTGGATAGTGACAATTGGTATGACGGGTTTCCCCTACATTGATCAATATCCGATTGATACAAAAGCAATGGCCTTTTATGTGGTGTTGCCCCCACATATGGTCTTTGATTGCACTATTTCCCGGAACAGATGGTGTTTATTTGCTCCCCCACTGAGCAAATTAGGCACAAGGCCGTTTTTAATGTGAGGTAAAAACCAGCTCCCCTAAAAGTAGGCAAAAAGGGGGCACTCTGGTTACCAAAAATAATAATTGTCCCAGTATAGAGGGTTTCCCCTCCATTGACCGGTACAAATTATCTTAAGTGCAGCATCTGCCGGAACAGATACTACACAAAATGATTTGATTTTGGCCAAAAGGCCAAGCCCGTCGAAAAGGCGGGAACAATTCCTTCGCTTTAGATTAATTTCGCTTTTATACGAAAAAGCCGAATCAACACGAGAAGGGCCGAAATAACAAAAATTTTGTAAAAGTCGATGTAAATAAATCTAGAGGCACAGCGCGTTCGAAATCCTAGAGATTATGATTTAGACGGTATATAAAAATTTCTAAGAAATAATACCCCCCCCGAGGATCCCGGCGAAAAAAGCCTTTGCCGGACATACAGACAAATACACACACACACACACACACACAAACACACACACACATGCACACTAACATATTTACACTTTTATATATATGGATGACCTACAGCTCTTGATAAGTGCTGACTTCTTTTTAATAAAATACTAATAAACCTTCCACACATTTATTAATATTTCCTCCTTTAACATATTGCAGGTGCGAGTTTCCTATGTGATGCAAGTAAGAGATTTCTCTGCACCAACACGGCGACCCCCTTTAAAAAAATCTCATAAACTATAAGCGCGTGCAAATGCAAAACCTTGCACTGAAACAACCAGCTGCTGGATGATCTACCCCCGCATTCAACAAACGGTTCACGCGCAACGCGAAATCGCATAATGCGCAGAGAAAAAAAAAGAAGACTTTTCTTCGAGATGCATTTTCGGATCTTTATTTAGTTTCTCCATCTTCTTGTTTTCCTTTTCTGCTTTCTTATCTTGTTTCCAAATCCTTCTGCAGGCCATCGATCCATTCACATCTACGTTAATTTATGGATCGACTGTGTACGTTTTTCGTGTAGGTTTACGCGCTGAAATAAGTTTACGATTGTCCTTTGTTGGCAAAATGAGGGGGCGACTAAAAGCTTGTTTTAAAAAAATCAAAGATGATTTCTTGGAAAAAGTTTCGTGTATATTTTACCGTTCAACACGGTATTGTCATCATAATATACACAGATTATGATTTTTCTTTGCCAATATACCTAAACCACATGGAAATACTTGGAAATAATAAAATATACGCATATATATATATATATATATATATATATATATATATATATATATATATATATATATATATATATATATATATATATACATAGCACCTTCATTTCATCACATAAATTAATATAAGAAAGTATAAACTTATGCGTAAACTTTTAGGTGGTAAACAGGCAGAGGGAAGAGAGTTCCACAGGCGTGCACTTCTAAGAAAGAAGTTTCGTTCATGGAATCTACGTTTTGGTTTAGGCACAGATATAGAGGGAGAAAAATTACTGACAGTGGTTTCAGCTAGACGGGTGTTTATATATACTAGAGTACTCGTTACCCGATGTGTCAGTCTACGTTATAGCTAGATATAGAATAGTGAGTTTGCAGAATCAATATTTAAACTTGATAGCCGTGACGAAAGAAAATATTTTAAACAGTTTCATAATCAAATCAAAACATTATATATATATATATATATATATATATATATATATATATATATATATATATATATATATATATATGTGTGTGTGTGTGTGTGTGTGTGTGTGTGTGTGTGAAATAAAATGGAGGTGAAAAGAACCTGAATACTCAACGTTTCGCCTGATTTATGCGGGATTTTTAAAGAGGGGTGGTTATTAACCTCCATTCTACTTCATATCGTTGGATTTAATCCAGCTCAGCAATCATTTATATATATATATATATATATATATATATATATATATATATATATATATTTCAATGTCGCTGATGAATTTGCGCTGACACTTTCCAACCTCTTTTTGGTTCATTCAGCGCAATGAAACCTCTGGTACAATCTTAAAATATGTATATATAGTGTCGTAATAAATATTATATATATATATATATATATATATATATATATATATATATATATATATATATATATATATATATATATATATACGAGAGAAAAGAAATTAAAACTGTAAGTGAACCTTTTACAATCAAAATTTATTGTTCAACTGACTACTCCAAGAAACAAATTTTAAAGTCCTTATTCCGTGAAGTTTCAAAAATGCTATTCTTGCTATACGTTTCATCAGAGGACAGAAAGAAATCAGCAAATTATATTTGTAGCAAAGCTAGAATTTGCTGGTTAAGGCATTAAATGAAGCTGCAGATTATGATAGTCATAAATTGCAATTATGTATGTCCTTTAAAACAACGGATGAAAAATGTAGGAAATGTGGAAAAAAACAAAAGAAACCCGAGAACAAGATTGCATGAAGATTTGGTCCATAGAAAAACATTCGTGTGTAAGTACATTAAATGGAAAAAATTAGAAAAATAGATTACTCTGAGTCGTTTCAACATTAAACTTAATTATACCCCATGTGTGTGATTATCTTTACTCGATTGTATATAAATAATGAAAACTTATTAACTGATGAATGTTTTATTGTTTTTGCTGCTGTAGTTCGATGTGCACTTAGAAATTAAGATACTGTCGAGAGATTGTCGCTGCTCGTTTAGCGAGGATATTCTTTTAAATAAAAATATTTGAGAAATTTATATGATGTTCTGATCTATCATGTGTTCATCCGTCATAAAGTTTTTTATTTTATTTTTATTCCATTCGCAAATTTTCCCGATGTCTCTACTCAAATAAGGTCTTTCTTAAATCTTGCAAAATTTAGGATAATCTAGAACTTCCCAGTGGAAAAATACGCTTAAATATGATATTTTATTCATGTAAATTCTGCATTTATTTTTATCGAGCCAATTATTTAATTATTATTATATCGCACCCAATATATAGCACTGATATCAAAAGTACCAAAAAATATGACTTTGGTACCATCAACTAGAATCGAAACCAAAATATTTAGCGCTCAAGCCGAAGCAGTTACTGTTTCATTTATTGTAAGTATGATTAGAAATAGATACAAATGAACAGACTTTCACGTATGAACATATTTGCGCATGCGTAAAATAGCAGTTTACGTCGATTTACGCCTACTGTTCCAATTCCTTAATATTTTGACCTATTAGAGCTATTTTTACCGGCTAATATATATATATATATATATATATATATATATATATATATATATATATATATATATAGATATATATATATATAGATATATATGAGTAAAAATAAAATAAAAATACGAGCGATGGTTGACGTTATGTTATTTGAGGACCGAGAATTAAATAAAATAGTAATCAACGTTTCGTCCCTATATCAGGGGGCATCAACAGGATTTCGTAGGAAAAATGTAGAAGAAAGACGATTAGAGCCTACATGCGAGTGAAAAAGGAAAAAAAAAATCCTAAAGTCCTTCCCATTCTAGACCACACGCACATTTATAGATTTTGCCAAGAATGGGAAGGACTTTAGGATGTTTTCCCCTTGCACTCGCATGTGGTCTGTGATCGTTTTCCTCAACATTTTTCCAACGAAATCCTGACGATGTCCCCTGATATAGGGACGAAACGTTGATTACTAATTTATTAATTTTCGGTTTTCCTTCTCAAATAACACAGACATACACACACACACACACACACACACACACACAATCAATATATATATATATATATATATATATATATATATATATATATATATATATATATATATATATAACACGGACTATCTGTCTATTAGACTCATACCTCAAACAAGCCGTTCCAGCGTGTTCTTCCGAATATCTTTACCTGGATTATTTTGCCATCTTGTGTACTTTGATAACTATACTATTGATTCCGAGGTCCATCGCACACTTAATTCAATGCTCAAATTCTATTACTCATGGGGATAATTACAATGGAATGGTATATCCACCCAATTTCGGATATACTTTGTCAACACCGAGAAAGTATTTGGACCAAAGCAAATAACAGACAATCAACGCAACAACAAATAAGACAGCCCGGTATACTTTTCGAAATATCAAGATTGAGCAGTATGCTTTCGCTATATGGGAATATCACTTTCTCCATGGGCCTATTTTCTGCCCACCCGGATTTGTAACCCCGAATGATATTGGACTCCTTCCGATAATGGACTACCCAGGCTGTATCAACTTCTCTTTTCGTATAAGTTTCTCCATATAATTATCCACAACCACTCAAAAACTATTTTCAATAATTGTGCTGAAAAGAAAAATAGCATCCATTCGAAGCTGAACATTTTGCAACTACATTTCATTTCCTCTGATGATATGAGCCATTGTTGAAAATGGATTAAGGAAATTAAAATAACCCTTTCTATATATTCCTTTGTTAAGCAATGAATTCTTTAATCGAATATATGCCTCTATATGTTTTTTTTTTTCAGAATTTAAAATTAAACCACGAAACTTATATATTGCTCTATTCTTAAATATTGAGCTTTTCCTTTTTGGTTAGGATCTCCTTGAACGTATTACTTCAAGTAATATCTATCAGGATTTTCATCTGAATTCTATCAGTATCTTATCTCGCTTATATATACATATATATATATATATATATATATATATATATATATATATATATATATATATAAATTTAAAGGAGATTAGAATAATAGTCTAAAGAGCTAAGTGTATTTTAATGTAATAGTGAAATTACTAGTTTAATTAAAATACAGGAAATGCTCGTTGTAATTTAGATATATAATAAGCTCGATAGTTAAATGTCCTAGAGCTAATTCAATATTAAGTAATGTGATTTATAATTTCAAAGTTTTAAAATTTTAAAAATTTTAAAATCAAAATTTAATTAAATTAAAAATCAGTTTCATAAGAAGGAACAACAACAAAGTCAATTATCTGCAGATAATTGACTTTGTTGTTGTTCCTTCTTATGAAACTGATTTTTAATTTAATTAAATTTTGATTTTTAAATTTTAAAAATTTTAAAACTTTTAAATTATAAATCACATTACTTAATATATATATATATATATATATATATATATAAATTAGGCAACCCTCCATCTTGAAAATAATGACATGCGACTTAGTGTTTCAGAACATTGTCTTAGGGGATCTTCAGATGTTGCTCGATGGATTAATTCGGGGGAAATATAAATAAAAAAGTAATAATGATTATGCCATCCATTACATTCAGTCCGTGTTGGTTTACAATATCACGTCAGCTGATATTTGGTCTTCAAAATAAATGTTCTGGACAATTTAGTCTTGATTACTGTTTAGTTTAAAATATGCAAGCGAAAAAATTATTTGCAGCGATGGTAAATGGTACCACTTATTTTTATCTGAAATTGAACTCATTAATAAGAAAAAATTGAAATAAAATGGTGATTTGTAGTCGAATGCTCTATCACTGACTTTTATCTCCAGATGGTAATAAATAATTATTTTTAGAAGTAATGATTTGCTGACGTTTTATTATTTATCTTAGCCGGTGTAACGTAAAATATTCCCCTGAAAAAAGTTTGTTTTTATTTATAAGAAAAGAAGTATATGTTAAAAATCGGATTTTGTCGATTTTCGAACCTTATTGTATTAATTTCTGTAGAGACTATCTTAGATCAGTGCCAGAAATATAAATAACTGTTTTGTGAAATTTGCAAAAGATAGGCAAAACCGTTTCAAAACCTATGAGGATAGACGTCACACACACACACACACACACACACACACACACACACACACACACACACACACTAACACACACACACTAAGACACACTCACGCACACACTAACACACACTAACACACACACTAACACACACTCACACACACAAAATGACTTTTATATAATAATGGAGACAGAGATAAGTGCTCAGTAGTTAAAAATATTGACTGCAAATCTGGATATGGCAAGTCCGAATCAATCATTCCACAGAACACTGTTATTTAAGATGTTGGCAAACTTCACGTGGACTCTGTTATAAGTCAAGAAAGAATTTCTAGAAAAACTTTAAACTAGAAAAATATCGTGGAATCAAATAACAATCATAGAATCACCTTCAAACATAAAGAACGAATTATAGATATATACGCGCGTGTATATGCATAACAGAAGGTGTACTCCTTTCGCCTCGCGTCAAAATTCCATTCAAACGTATCGTGCACTACTATGTCACCGTCGCTGCAGGTCGAGCTGGGTTCATCATCATTTAATAAAGTAATGAATAAGTCTATTGATTGAGTCCGTACCTCATTATACGGCTTGTCCAAAGTTGATCCTCGTACAAGTTTGCATGTCAGAAACTGTCTGATCAGACACACGAACACACACATGGCCGTGATAAATTTTATGTTTACTTTACATTTTTGGACCAGCTTGTATGGTTCCCGACTTTATCGAACCTCTAAAAGAACATAAATATATATTTATTATATTTAAAAACAGTAATCTACGGACACAAATGTTTCGGAGCCTAACTCCTCTTCACCGTAGCTTAGATCCGAACCCCGGACCTTATGCATTTCAGTCCACCGCCCTAACCCATTACGCCATGATGCCATAAACGATTCCCTGCTTAGTTTTTTTTATCGTTTATCTGTTCACGTAGTTTTTATTGTTGAGTTGTTAAACGATATTAAAGTTAACGTCTGCTAGTATATATATATATATATATATATATATATATATATATATATATATATATATATATATATATATATATATATATATATATATTTACCCGAATACGGTGTCCAGCATGCTAAAAATATACCTCTTGTTGTAAAAATCTAATGGATAAACATCTAGAGAAGTTGGTGGGGACAGGATATTTTTTTATAGAAACATAAATCGTAAAATTGCCAACTCATCAATGAAACAGCTGTAATGGAAAATATCCAAGAAATAAACAAGGGTTATAAAAATGAAAAGGTGAGTCTTTTAACTTTCAACAAAATTTTGCACTATATATGCTCTGTCCCTATTAAATAGACACATTGAGCTTAACTCAAAATTAACGGTGAATGGTTTTTTAAAATAACAATCTAGACCTGTTAAATTAAAACGGTATACATTGAAAGTAACGGCATTTCAAAAACAAACTTAATATATATATATATATATATATATATATATATATATATATATATATATATATATATATATACTAGAATGATTCGGGGTTACCGGAATTGAATGATTGCTACCACCTTATAGGCATTACCCTTATCCTCGAGTGATCTTTGGGCCTTGATAGGTAGTGACTTCCAACGTAAAAGAAAAAGAAACACGAATTTGTTATATACTATTTCATTAGACCCGATAACGGGGGGAGGGGGTAATGAAAATCTGAGGCCTATGCACGCCTCGTTTTAGCGCATAGTTCCTTTAAAACAGACAACAATTGTCGGTTGAGTCCTTGTGACTACCAAAATTTATTACCTGTAACCTAATTAACAGTCTAATATATATTTGCCTTATATTCAATAAATGGAATATAACTATTACTTGTTTTACTACTTTAGCACTGTGTGAGAAATTACACAAATGGAATCGTGTCACCTCATTGGTTCATTAGTTCAATACATTGCTTTTAAAACTCTATTCCTATTGGTTGAATTCAAATATTGACCTGGGCAAGTTGCGGGCCTTTTCAACTAATTATCTTGACGTGATTTCTTTGCTTCATTGCAAGAACCTCACATGCTGGTGAATACTGTAGAATTGCATGACGAATCAGCAACACGGATTGCGAGCAATAAAACATAGTACTACATTCAGAAAGAAAAAAAAGATAGCAAAACAAGGATATGTAATATTGTGACCCTTTGCTTGTGATCATAGCGTAGTATCTGTGTTAACTGTGGCAGGCAGGGCCAAATGTCAAAACATTATTATTATTATTATTATTATTATTATTATTATTATTATTATTATTATTATTATTAATTGATTCGATCGATGGTGGGTCGATGGATCGATTATTATGATTAGAAAAATAAACAATTAGATTGGGAAAAATTGATTGACAACTGGAATTATAAACAACTACCAAAGGAATGTTATTTTAGAAAATACAAGAAAACAATTTTTGGTTTCGATAAACAAATAATCAGATTTATGTTACGTCAGCGGTTGAGGTCTTAGGCATATGATGAGATGTAGATTTTGAGGAGATTCTAGTCAGTTGTCAGCTGAACATCAGAGAGAACGGGCGACTCAAGATGGAGTTATTCTCTCCATGACGCAGGGAGCAGCGTTTTCCCAGGCAACCAAGATGTGAAGACGTTGTAATCTCTGAAGATGCCGGTCAGAATCATAAAAATACGTGTTCATATATAATCCAGGTATGTGTTGTGTTTATTAACAGCTGTTAAAAAAAACTCTTTGTCTACAACTGTTTCTATTTATTTAGGTCAGTCGTTTCCTATTAGAACTGTTGCATAAATGGTTAAATATACACACTAGACGATAAACTAAATGCTACGGCTTATATACATATACGCATTTACACGTATATGAATGCACAGATAAAATATAAACTTCACTATTCAACATGTGCGTCGTTTTGGAGCACACACAACGTAACATATATGACGAAGAGCACTTATTAAACTTACATCTGAGCTCCAATCTATGGCTATCCACCCTCGACAAACTTTCACAAGAAACACTCGTGTAGATGAAAACATTATCAATAATTTTCCCCACTCTTTATCCGTGCTTAAACCTAAACGAAGATTCCGTGAACCAAACCTTTTTTTTCTTAAGAACTGCACACATGTGGAAAACTTCCATTTACCTGCTTTCCGGCAGACTATAATATAGTCGTCTTCAAGTCCAATGTAAACAAGTTCTTGATGAGTTGTCCCCTTACGTAATCCAATTAATCATATTTCTACTACTAAGAATTACTACGTCACTGTCCCATTGATCACTGTACACTTATTAACAATTATCCTCGAGTGACCTCTGTGCCTTGATAACTGGTGCTCATTTGGAGCAAAAAACTCAAAGAACGAGAGTAGAAAATGGATTTTGGTTAACCATCGCTTTGATTTTTTTCCTTTAGTCCTCACAATCAAGGAGTGATATTTTTGACAAGGTGGAAGTATTGCTGTTTTCTGAGCAAGGATCTATACCATCTAACACTTATTGTTGGCAAGTTTTTAACCTTGGAGCCGCATTACACTAAGTGACTTAATTCATTCTCTGGAGCGATTTCCATAAGAAATAGCTGGTCTAGAATCATATTGGCAAGTGTAAGTTTTGCTACCTATCAATTGAAAATCCCGAACCCCTTAATATTTAGATACCAAATCCTATTGACATATCGCCTTGATACCGTCCGCCAAAACACAGTATTACGACGGGGCGTTTCAAAAGTAATGCCTTATACTGCTTTTTGTCGCCCAAATGGATCACAGATTATTATTGCACATTGACATCTTATAATGACTTCTGCATCTATGTCCTGAAAAATGACAATGGTATTGACATTGCAGGAAATCAAATACTATAGCAAAAATACTCGATCGTTTTAATGGTACCACTCCCGTCTTACTAGCTCTTCAATATTTTGTGTAATGAATAGAATACCTCGTATTATAAAGCTCCCATGCACAGCAACTATTTATCGCTGCTAAAAGAGAATTTGCGCCCTTCACCTCCCTCATGGGGAGACCTTAACCAATCTTGCTTGTTCGGTGTCTCAAATCGAACTCACGTATCTCTACTCAACTTGCTCAAACCGAAACAGCTGACACGTCACGACCGGTCGTTGCTCGCACAGTTCCGCAACAAATCACCGGCCGTTTAGTTTGATACATGTTACAACATGATCCTGTATCTACATGGTTGCTCAACGTATTGTTTCCTACGATTCAACCTGTTGTTTGATCCGCCAGAAAGATAAATAATTAAATAGACGGATAGATGGAAAGACAGATAAACAGAAAAACGGAAATTAAATGCTTCTACCCCACGTTGCCTTGCTATTACTTAACAAAACTATCTGAAGCAAAATGGAAAATAACTTCATCTTTATACTGTAAAAGAATAACAACACTACACTTTTCGGTTCATAGGAGAGACGCAATGACTATGAAATAGGATAAACGGCGTATTAATATTTTAATTATATAATTCTGTAGCCTGTTCTTGCTTGCGTGCTTCAATCTTGACCGTCTATGCAAGTGCAGGAATGTGTGCGGCGGGTGTGTGTGTATATATATATATATATATATATATATATATATATATATATATATATAATTATAATTATTTACTATAATAATATTAAATACCGACAGACACTAGTATTTAATCCTTTCCGGACTCATCAGTGCAGGGTGTCACGAATAACACCGGTCGATAGATTCGAACCTCGCAACAAAGCCATTTTTGACTCTATTAGCAATGGCCAGATCTCTCTCTCTCCCTCTCTTTCTCTTTCTCACTCTCTCTCTCTTATTCTGTCTGTCTGTCTGTCTGTCTCTGTCTCTCTCTCTCTCTCTCTCTCTCTCTCTCTCTCTCTATATATATATATATATATATAAATATAACACGGAAATTACATAATTGTTATTGCTCTGTTTACCACATTGAGCTCTAAAACCCGGATATCCTCCTGGAATTATTCCATTATAACACTATATATATATATATATATATATATATATATATATATATATATATATATATATATATATATATATATATATATATAACTAGCGGGAGGCGCCGGCTTTGCCCAGACGTAAAATACGCTTAAATATGATATTTTATTTTGTCGTGATTTCAAAAGTAAAATAAAAAAAAGAACTTAAGCACCATCAGCTTGAATTGAAACCGAAAGCAAAACTGTAGACTTCAAACTGGTGACGTAACCACTGCACAAACGTGACACACACATGAACTGATTTATAATAAAAAATAAACTAAGATCAATGTGCAAAATGTGTGCGGATTTTTCAATTTTGACCCTTTTTTGACCCATTAAAAACATTTTATCCGGTAAAACCCATCAAATAATGGCCCATCAACAGTCCAATCATTAGAGTCCCGAAGTGCTGCTCTGCGACTTATAGTTGAGGAAGAGATAGAACTTGAAAATATGCAGATATTCAGACATACATATAACCTTATATATATAGTGAATTTATTACAAAAAACTATATTCCAAAATTCATGTGGTCCTAGATATGACCTAAAAATTTATCCGATAGTGAGGCCCCAGCTTGCGGGCTTTGGGGAGTGTGGAGCCACCCTTTAATTGCCATTGCTCCCAGGTCCACTCTGACCCGGAATAGGCACCAGAACATATATTACATTTTGTTAACATTTCGGTCGATGTAACAAAACAAAACAATTAGTATATTAATATTTTTTTTTAATTGGAGTGAGGGATGCGGTTTTTTTTTTCTTAAAACAATATCTCCCACAAGAACTGTTCTAAAATTTATTTTCCATCGATATTTATTCAATAATTGCCCTTTTTTCCAAGCTGGCCCAAATTGTAATAACCCTTATCCCTGAGTGGCTTCCGGGCCTTGATATGTGGTGACCACCGTGTAAAAAAAAATGGCCGTTTCTCTATTGCCGTTTACTCCGTTGCCTTCTTTGCGTTGGTCAATTTTCTAAAATTCGAAAATTTAACGTAAAATGCTCACCCGTTTCCGGGCCATTCTAAATGTTTTAAAGCAATTAACTAAATTTTTTACCACTAACCCCAAAGCCCAATCTGCAAAATCATAAAACCACAAATAATCACTTTATTTTTCGTATTATCACGCGGTCTTGGGGTTGGTAGTTGGAAGAGGCCGTGTCTTTTAACAATGCAATATTTTATACTATAGTTTCGCCACAATTTAAAACAAACAAAATTCGTTCCTTGTTCTTAAAACAGTTTCTGGCTCGAAAGAGGTGATCATTTTACGTTAAATTTATATATTTTAAGTTTACATGCAATAACCTAAACAACAACGAATCGAATTTTTCTTTTCGCAACAAAAAGTTATAATTGCGATTGGCGACCAATGAAAATATTCATAACATAATCATATGAAAATATCTAATTTCAAGAAGTAATTTTAACTTTCATAGTTTAAATTTTTATTAAAAATTTTCTAAAATTTTTCATTTTAAGAAATTATTTTTATGCATATGTTCAAAATATTTTGATAACACAAGAGGTGTTAATAAAATCTCTCATGCATTATTTATGATAGAAATTTTTGATAAAACTTGTGAAAGACATAAAAATATTATTTGAAAAAGACACCATTTATAGAAATCTAAATAAGTAAAAATATCTAATTTTTTTTCGTGATAAAAAAAGTGTTAAAAAATACTTTTTTATGTACATGAATAAATACACCAATACATAATGCATATATACAAATATAATTATTTACTATAATAATTAAATATCTACATACATTAGTGCTTCGTCCTTCCGAAAATTATCAGTGCAGGATGTCAAGCTTAACACCGGTTGACCGATTGAACCCGGCAACGAAGTAATTCCTGATTCCATTAACAAGGATCAAACCCATTTGGCTACCGTTAACCGCGAGAAATACTGTTGAAATTCAAACACTTATTTTTAAATACTTTTTAACGTGTATATATATATATATATATATATATATATATATATATATATATATATATATATATATATATATATATATATATATATATACTAGTATTTCAGCCCTGCCTTTTCCCGGGTGTTTGGAGGTGTATGTTCGGCAAAAAAAAAAAAAAAAAAAAAAGCGGTCTTTTTTTTTTAAAACTTTGTCTCCTACTATGCCCCCTTAAAATTTATTGTTTTCGGCTCAAATCAAGTTATTAATTTAGATCCATGCCCAAGTAACCTATATCTAAAATTTCAAGTGTTTAGACGCAAAATTGTCGGAGAAGTTTGGTAGACTTCTAAAATGTATAAAAATGAAAGCTTATCATTTTTTTGTTCCATAATAGCACAAAAGTGTAAAAACTAAAAATAATTTTTTGAAATAAATTATTTTAATATGATTTCGTATTTCGTTTCATGTTTAATCACTTCCGTTCCATATTTAGGTAAACCGAGTAAATTATCGGCGTCTTTACTTTAGAACTGAATTTTTTAACTTAACCTCATCATTTATCAAGGCTCAAATGTAATTCTTTGATATATGTTGATGCGTTTCCAAGGTGAGCAGTGTAGGTTTTTGTTTATTGACCTCATATAAAGAGTACAGTTAGATGGCCAATTTAACGCTTTGCTTTAATCAAACTTAATCGGTTTTTATCCAATGGAGCAAAACGAAAAACTATTTGATGTCGGTGTTATCTTTACGCTCTTCAAACGTACATATATATTTAACTCTATATGTATTGTATGTGAGGCTGTTTACGTAGATATGATCTTTTTTTTAGATTTACATAATAATAGTCAGTGCCCGTTAAAATGCGATTCAGAGCAATTAAGCTTCAGCGATGCTATATTATTATTTCTGTATGAAACAGTATTGAGAATATGAATACGTTTAATCGCAATATAAACAAACCGGGATTTCAGATTTAACGCACGCACAAACACATACGCACACGCAAGCTCGCAGGCACGCACGTAACACATACAAGCACACATGCGCGCGCACGCAAACATTCAAACGCGCGCATGCACAAATAAACATATAATTCTGCTATCGTTTTCACTACTATCAAACGAACATGTGAAGAAGCGATTGTTTATATTTAGCGCCAAACTGAAACCACAGCAGACACAAACCAGCGCACACACAAACACATATACACACATGTATATATATATATATATATATATATATATATATATATATATATATATATATATAAAGATAATAGACTTGCTTGTATATGGTATACTGTATCATATATATATATATATATATATATATATATATATATATATATATATATATATATATATATATAGATATATATATATATTAGCAAAATACCCGTCGTTGACTGGGGTCAAAAACAACATATGATAGGTTATGAAAAGGAAGGGTTGTAAAGAGATAGTTTCGAATTTGGGGGTATCAAAACCAAAGTAAAAATAAAATAGATGAACCCCATAATTTATTATACCATACTTGTTCACATCGAAACACTTATCACAATATTCTGTGGATCTATATTAAAAAATCTTATTAAACGTTGTGACATATTTCACCCCATAATTTTATTATACCATATTTAATCAAACTGAAAGATAATTATCAAAGTATACTTACGCAGATAGATATGAAAAGTCTTTATTAAAGTCTGTGCCTATTTACATTCTATGGAGGCCAGGCGCGAACGCAGACGCCACGATTTTATTATACCATCCCTATTTAAGTTAAAACATACTTATCAAAGTATTATTATGCACATTTATATCAAAAACACTTGCAAACGTTTTTATTTAATTTTTAAATTTTTTATTTCCATACTTTGTGGACCAGGCGCGTACGCAGACTCCATAATTTTAATGAATCATTATTATGCCAGATCAAACATACCCATTCCTGTGTCTCGATACATATTTTATCATTATATGTGATCAGTTTTCTATAATAGGCAACCATATAGGACCCTATTCGTGACCAAACACACACACACACACACACACACAGACGTGCAGCTTTATATTATAATATATATATATATATATATATGTATATATATATGTATATATATATGTATGTATTGAGCTCTCTTACTTACCTTACAGCACAATTGATGTATACAATTAATAAGTAAATGAATAAATCTGTCTCACTTGCTCCCTCCCTCTCTCTCTCTCTCTCTCTCTCTCTCTCTCTCTCTCTCTCTATATATATATATATATATATATATATATATATATATATATATATAGTTTTATATCGTCATTTTCTTTCTTTATTGATTTCTATCTTACTACAAATACAATTTGTTGAGCTTCACATTGTCTCGATAAGTTTCCTCTTAAAGAATTGATTTTATTCTTTCTCTAAATCCCCCGTTTAAATATATATATATATATAAATATATATATATATATATATATATATATATATATATATTAAGTAATGTGATTTATAATTTAAAAGTTTTAAAATTTTTAAAATTTAAAAATCAAAATCTAATTAAATTAAAAATCAGTTTCATAAGAAGGAACAACAACAAAGTCAATTATCTGTAATTAACCTAGTAATTTCACTATTACATTGAAATACACTTAGCTCTTTAGACTATTATTCTAATCTCCTTTATATATATATATATATATATATATATATATATATATATATATGTAATTTTCTGAGAATGATAAAAATATAAAAATTAAATATGTTTATTTTATATAGTTTACAAGGTTAAAAACTAAATTAAAAAATTATTTAATTTTTTTAAATTTTTTATCGTTCTCAGAAAATTATATATATATATATATATATATATATATATATATATATATATAATTGTTTTTTATCATTCGTTAGAAAATTATTTAGTCAGTAAGTAATTTAATCAACTGCAATCAATGCATTAACTTGTACTCCCGAATTCACTGTAGTCCTAATATTAATTCAAGGGATCATATATAACTAGCTGACCGAAACATGCTTATCAATATGTAGCGACATATTATTGCTCATATGAAAACAAATAAATAGTATTTATATCTGATGAGTGATAGAAGACGAAACACGTGTCAGTGGATATTTATATTGTAACAATACATACGCCGCTCCCCATTTGGGGGTTACCTAAATGATCAAACTCGCATTTAGGTAAACATACACGTTCGTGTAAATAACTGAATTCATTCAAAAAGTAGCGCAAAACAAAAAACAAATACCATCCTCCTCTCCCCCTCTCTCTCTCTCTCTCACACACACTCTATCTATCTATCTATCTCTCTCTCTCTCTCTCTCTCTATATATATATATATATATATATATATATTAGTATTTACTACAATATTGCGTAATACGTGGGTAGAGCTCCGTAGTTCCAAGAAAATATATTTAAGAAAAGTATGCGAGACAATTACCTTTAAATTATCTTTTAAAATGACGTAATAAAAAGACCAAATAAAAGATAATTGCATCAGCTCTTCCAAATTTCGGATTTTGTAATCAGGACCAAATACATTTTATTTTCTGTTAATGGATTGATAGTTGCTTTTTCTTCTGATGAGTAAAAAGCAGAATAGACTACAAACACACACACACACACACACACATATATATATATATATATATATATATATATAATTCTGAATTAATTACTATTAACAGCCACACACACCTATATATATATATATATATATATATATATATATATGTATATACGACGAAACCCGTTAATATATATACATACACACACACACATTATCTTTAAAACATAATTATCCACTGACGTGTTTCGTCGTCCACAGCTCATTAGAGTGGGTGAATCTAGCGAGATTCGAAAGCAGGACCTCATGATAAAAGCGTAAGCGCCTACCACTAGGCTATGTCGCACGACTGAATACATCGCGTTTTTTTATGTAGATGTTATTTGTTTTGTTGTGCGATATATATATATATATATATATATATATATATATGTGTGTGTGTGTGTGTGTGTGTGTGTGTGTGTACAAGTGGTCGTAGTATTATATAAATAGATATATTTATACCTCTCATATTGTATAAAAGATACTTTGTGTAAGCTCGGTCCCTATGAACTCGGTAATGACCTATTGGAACACATTTTTATTTACCACGATGGTATTTGTGTCTGGGCGCATTCTTCCGTAGGTTTTGTATCGGCATGTATCTGGTTAGTTTCGAAAATCGATAATCGATAAAACATTAAATTAAAGAAGAACCAGTTTTGACAAAAAGTTTACACTTTTATACAATCTAACATCACAAGGTAATATATAAATTATGTTACTGCATGAGCGGAAAGTCCCAACCTCTAAAACAACCTGTAAATTCCTTTACAAGAATGTTTCGGTAAAACTTGCGGAGAACGTTCTGTTTTACGTTTGTTTAAAAATTGGAACGGAAATTTCAATTTCGTCCCATTTTAATCTGTTTTTTTTTTTTTTTAAATTGTACATACGCCCACCACCCAACTCAGCGTTCACATTCGACATGGACTCTTTAATAGGTGTTCAGGTATGCTGACAAGGTTGGTGGTGTCTACTCCAAAAGCCATTCTTAACATAGGGAGGTCGGGGCTGTGTATTCCGAAAGCCAATCTTAATATGGGGAGGTTGAGGGTATCTATTCCGAAAGCCATTCTTAACAGGGGGAGGTTAGGTGGGTCTATCTAAAAACAGTGCTTAAAATAAGGAGGTTGGGGTATATATTTCGAAAGCCGTTCTTAACATGGGGAGCTTGTGGGTTTAAAAAAATAAGATTAAAACTTAACGAAAATTAAATTTCCGCTTAATTTTAAAACCACTGTAAAACAGAGCGTTCTCCGCAAGTTTTACCGATATTTCTTTTAGAGCACAATTGTAACAATGATACTTGACTTTTGTCCATTTAACTTTAATTCAAATCATTATGAGAAATAATTTCATAAAAGTTAATCAGACGCCAAAGCCGGATAATTGGTCGGCTGAAAATTCACAATGAGTGCATCCTATTAAAAATATAGACCTTAATCCAAAACGAGAAATGTTAATAACTGCTTCAAAACACTAACAGAATAATACAGGGAACCGCGGAACATAAAGCGAGAAAGGTTAACTGCGAAGAAAAACTGATACAAATGCCGGCATACGAATGACAAATGATTGATGTTGCAACATCTGCGCAGGTACTGTTCGTCGCGCCGTATCCAGCCTTGATAGAGTTCAAAGCCCGCTTCGAAACTTAGTAAACGATGCCCTTTTTTTTTTCTTTCCTGCAACCACTTCTCCGCATAAGTGACGTAACGAAACTGTCTCTATCTATCGGTATTTTCATGGTAAGTGCCCGACTGAACTCCAACATATGGTTCCCCCTTTTCAAACTTTCACAAAATCACTCGACTAGTCACAATTTCTTGGCCTTTTGGTCAAGATCAAATTGAAGTATCTGTTCTTCAGATGCTGCAAGCAAAGACCATATGTGGGGGCGACCCCACATATAAGACCTTGGTCAATGTAGGGGCAACCCTTCATACCAATTGTCACTATCCAGCTCCCTTACTCCCCGGGGAGTTGGTCCCCATTTCCCCTTCACCCCTCACATTAAAAATCGGCCTTGTGCCTAATTTGCTCGGTGGGGGAGCAAATAAATACCATCTGTTCTTCAGATGCTGCACTTCATTTTCTTGTTCTCTTTCGGTGGAGGAGAAATCCTTCACGACTGAGACAATTTTTATTTTTGTACCTTTTCTCCACGTTAAAAAACGACCCTGGTGTCTAACTCTGTCCCGTGGGAAGGCATAGTAAATAGGTACAATCAATAACTAACGATCTCCCCTACCCTCTAACCGTGCGTCAATCTAAACGCAGATTCCATGAACAAAGATTCTTTCTCGGAACTGCCCGCCCGTGGAACACTGTTCCGTTGTCCTGCTTTCCGGTTGAATACAACGTGGTAGCCTTCATCCAATGTAAAAATGTTCCTGTTAAGTCATCCTGGTAAATAATCAAATTTTACCAAATTTACATAATTAACGATTAATACACTACAACCTTATATTCGTTAACCGTTATTGTTGAGTAGCAAGTAGAATGTGCTGAGTTGAGCAGCGAGCTATCTGTTCTTCTCTTATAAGGGTGACATCACTTATTAAGGCCCGAAGCCACTAGAGGATAAGGCTAATGTAATGTAAGGTGGCGATACTTGTATAATTTAATCAAGACATTAAAAAAAATGAAAATATCGAAAAAAAGGTTATATTGTAAGTATCCGTTATGGAATGAAGTTAAAAAAAAATTCACTTCATTTTATCCAGTATTTTTTTTTTTTTTTACAGCGAAAAAATAATTTGTTAGGATACGGGACCAAAAGGTTCGATTTTTAGGAAGAAAAGCTAGTATTAAATAGGGAGCGAGTCTCGGCGCTTTAAACTAAGTTATCTCCCCGTAGCATGTTCCAAAAATTCAAAGATGGCTACCTTCAACGTGCTGTCATAAAAACGTGTTTTTCCGCAGTAAAAAAAACAACAACAAAAAACTGCTCGATCAAATTAAGTGCATTTTTTTTTCGAAGATATTCAGTCCAAGACGGATAGGTACAATATAACCTTTTTCGATATTTTCATTTTTAATGTCTTGATTAAACTGTACAATAACGAAGGTGGCAGTGTAATATTGTTAATGATAGATATTGGGTAGAATTCGATCATTCGAGGGGACGGCTCAACAAGAACTTGTTATTCTCCTAATCTACCAGGATCACCCGAGTAACTTCGTCCAAATCGCGGGTCAGCAAATGCAAATGTACCAAAATAGGATACAAATACAGTAGCACTAAAGACTAATTGTAGGAGCACTAAGCACAATCCCGAAAAAATCCCTAAACATGTCAAGAAGGAAACAAAAGTAGGTATAACACAATACACGGCATCGATCGCAGCACATAAAACACCTTAAAAACCCTCTAGTGCGGAAATCAACTCAACTGAATGAATGGAGTATCACTGCTTTGTTTGCGGATATGCCCATTGGAAGCCCATTTTCCTGTCTCGACACAGTACAAAATCAAATCTACAATCTAGTGGGCGGTAAACTTGTTTATTTCTCTTTCTTTCTTGTTTATTCCAAGCATTTTCACAGAGAGATTATGTTGGCAGTCTCTTTCTACTCTCTCATTTTTTATATTAAGTTTCGGTAGAATTCCAATCAATGCCTCCCTTCTATAAAACATTCACAACAAAACATCAGCAAGTTACAATTAGAGTAAAAACATTCCCTTTCTCCTTCCATTACGAAAAAAGTAATTGAAACTTCCATGAATAAAGTTTATTTCATAGAACATCATAGGTTGAGAACAAGCTACCACGAGGTTGCTTCCTAACCGATTATAACATGGTCGTCCTAAGTCCAATGTAGCAAATACTTGGTGGACAAATAATTTCGTTGAAGTAATCTTTTACCCACCCACTCATTGTTTCCTGTACTTTTTTGGACGCGATTACTGGTGATTTGATAAGCTCTACAACCCCATTCTCGAGTAATGTCCGGGCCTTAATAAAACGTGGCGTGTATGTGAAAAGAAAAATAGTTAACATTTACAAGTTCAGTTAAAATCTGTATACAACAAAACTATCTAGAAGACCCGACGTTACTCGGGATTGAATGATGATCATATTTTATTGTCATCGAAATCAATAAAATCACTTTTTTCTTTCAACCAAATCGATTAGCTGCTTGCTCTTATTAATGAACCATCGCGGAGCACCAGAGGGAAGGGTTACAAGCCATCCAGCAGTGACTTACGTAATCCACAATACATTGTTGTCAATATTGCACTGTAGAGAACGTACTGTTGATTTTATAAAATTATTTTTATATATAATGACCTTAGCTAACGTTTAAAATGCAAAAGTCAAGCATCATGTTCCAGTTGTGCTCGAAACAAAAACATTTCAAAGGTGCATCTGTCATATCAAAGAACCTTTGTTGATTTTATGTGCCTAGTTGTCCTGCTTCTGCGGTAATAATTACTTCAATTAAAGTTTTGATGAAAAAGTCAACTATCACGGTTCAATTGTGCTTTAAGCAGAAACATTCATTTTGAACGTGACCTTGTCATATCTGTTGATTTTATAAGCCGGGCCTTTCGGCGTGTTTTCTGATAAAATTTCTCAAATACTCTTGTGATGCTTTGCTGTATGAGATGTTAAACTTGGTCATCCGATTTTTCGTTGGATTTTTTTCGTTTATCGATTCATCGATACTTATCGAAAATATTTCGATACAAAACCCACCTGAGACCACTGTCAGATACATTAAGTATATTCGTGTGAATTTTCATAAAAATCGGCCCAATCGTTTTGGATGCTATGGGGAACGAACTCACACACATACAGGAATATGTCCATTTATATAATAGTAAAGCAGAGAGATAGAGAGATAGATAGATAGATAGATAGATAAATAAATTAAAAAATTGCAAGAATCCACTAGATAGATAGATAGATAGATAGGTAGATAAATAGATAAAAAAATAGCAAGAATCCAACAGATAGATAGAGAGAGAGAGAGAGAGAGAGAGAGAGAGAGAGAGACAGACAGACAGACAGACAGATAGATAGATAGATAGATAGATAGATAGATATACAAATTGATAAAAAAGCATTGCAAGAATCAAACGGACGGATAGATAGATAGGTAGATAAATAGATTAAAAAATTGCAAGAATCCGATAGATAGATAGATAGATAGATAAAAAAAAATTGAAAGAATACAACAAATAGATAAATAGATAGATGGATTTAAAAATTGCAAGAAGCCATCATAATAAGAATAACCAGAAATCTAATAACCTCCCCACCTCGCTCAATACAAAATTGGGGGAACCAGCATTATTTGGTAGCATAAGTCATGACGCGCCAAGAAGGACGGAAAGCCGAAAAAGGAAGATCACGGCACGCATCTCTACTGGAAGGGTACTGAGCATACTCGGATTTGGGCCGAGGGATATCCGCATTCAAATTCTAAAGAAAAAGGTTGACACGATCAACGAGAAATCAATGGTAAACAGCTGTTGCGAGTACGTAATGTTATTTGCAACAATGTTCGAAATAGGTTAGATAATGCTGGGCTAACTTCTCATTCCAGCTACACGGAGCACCATTTATTTTCTGAACCATCAAATATAATGACTCATGCGTAATATCTTAGTAACCAAATTATTTTAGTACTAAATGAATTTGTCGTTTGGCACTAAAGTAAATGATCGTGAAGAGCCGAAGAGGATGGAAGTCCGAGGAAGGAGAGCACTAATCATCTTTCCATTGAAATAGGTCAGAGCATTGGAAGCATGGACAGGCTATTTATCACTCAAAAAAAATATATATATATATATCCAAGCAATAGCAATGACCGCAGTCAGTGAGAAATCAATAGTAAACGGCTGTTCAGATAACGATAAGTCATTTGCAATAATTATCGGAAATGATAAAGTTAAATTCAGGAGAGACTTGTTGTCACTCGGACTTTAAGGAACATCATAATTATTGTGAATGAGCGATAATAATAATAATAATAATAATAATAATAATAACAATAATAATAATAATAATAATAATAATAATAATAATAATAATAATAATAATAAATTAAATTTTAAGAACAGCCCTTTAATGTGAAAACTAACACAAAGGAGCAACAAGCGTGGACCAGACAAAGTTTGCAAAGGCAAAACATGAAACACTATATGGAACCAAGAACACTGAAACCGCATATCTATAAGTTCTCTAAACCAATCCTAGCCCCATTGCTACATCACTACCCCCCCCTTCCCAAAGTGAGACCAAATAGCCAAGTAGAGTCACGGAGAAAGGAAAGACTAATAAACTGATCAGACCTCGGCCGAATAAGTGCGAAGAGAACTGAGCCTTTGCCACTCAAATCCCAGCAAAGACCAATAACTGCTGCCAACGAGAAATCAATGGCAAGCCGCTGTTGCGATAATGCAAATTTATCTGCAAATGTTATCAAAAGGGGTGGAGAGTACCTAGAAACCTGGGGAGACTTGTTGTCACTCAGCTTCCAGGGAACACCACAGGCTGTTTTCAGGGAAAGATCTCTGAAGACCTGTGTGAAAGCTCCTTGTGAGCCAATAATAATAAACGTACAACGTTTCTGAATGTTTTAGATGAAGATTTGTTATGCGTATTATTTGAATTATCGGACAACTGTTCTCATCTTAAGTGTGATTTCCAAAGCGTTTCGGTCGATTAAATCTCCGATCTTCTTCAGGTGTATCTTACCGAGATCAGGTGTTCCTGTCGAACTCGGGGATTTGCATCGAATTTCGAACAAAATCCTTTTTTTACTTCACAATGACCCATGGCAAAGTAGATACAGTACTTGGAAAAATCAATTGTAAAAGTGATAAGCTATTGAATGTTGAAAGTTCAGTTCTCGGTGTAGGCCACCGAGACTATAATTACGAATAACTTAGGACCTCTAACTAGTCATGGTTGACTGAACAAGAATATGCTACCCACGGAAATACAAATAATACTAATAAACATAGAAATTCAGATCATTTTGTGAATTACAATTATCTATCTATCTATCTATCTATATATATATCTAAATATCTATCTTTCTATCAATTTTGTGAGATTTCAAACTGTGGCTCCAGTAGTTAATTACCAATTGAGTCATTTATATGAATAAAATAGTAATGTGTGTGTGTGTTTGTCTGTGTGTAAATATTTAACCGACAAACCGTTAAACTGCTAGTCAAATAACACTGGAATATCAAAGAAACAGTAATGATACACTAAGGATGGTTTATAACGAGTAAAATACCTTTTTTTATGGAAGAATAGCGTGTAAATATGTCAACAAGTTGAAATATAAATGTACATTTAAACTTGCCGACATATTTGTAATAGTTTGCTGATGCGTAAAACTATCATAGCTAAAAGTGGTTTCATTTTAAAACTTCCTTGTGTGTCGGGTTTGCGCAAAAAGGTCTCAACACGGCTAAATGTTTTGTTTTCGACTTTAGCTGATGGCACGCATATCATTTTTCTTAAAAACTTTTGAAATCAATACGATATATTAGTTAAAATATATTATTCAAAAGATAATTAACCCTCTAACAAGAACCACGATGCTTACAGTAATTAAAATATAGTTCAGCGGATTTTACGACAGCCAAAGTCCTCCCACGCCGTCAGTTTTAAATATATCTTGTCAAAAACATGAATCAACATTGATTATAAACCATCACAAACTTTATTTGACCAAGAGCGGAGGTCCGCTTGAAATATAAAAAATCACATTAAAAATATTGAATACAAAAACTAACATAGTTTTTCATGCTTCAAAACCGTCATAACATTTAAACAACTATATATATATATATATATATATATATATATATATATATATATATATATATATATATATATATATATATATATTAATATATATGTATTAATATATATTTTCATATATATTAATATATATATATTAATATATATATATGATTATATACATATCAATATATATATATATACATATTAATATATATATATATATATATTAATATATATATATGATTATATATATATTAATATATATATATTAATATATATATACATATATTAATATATATATTAATATATATTTATTAATATATATATATATATTAATATACGCATATTAATATATATTATTGTATATACATATTAATATATATATATATTATTGTATATATATATATATATATATATTAAAATATACATATTAAGATATATATATAAATATACATATATATATACATATATATATATATATATATATATATATATATATATATAAGCAGTACACAATATGTTTATGTGCGCGCACACACACATCACACATATATATGCATATATATATATATAGATAGATAGATAGATAGATATGAATATATGTATAAGCAGTACACAATATGTTTATACGCACACACACACGCACACACACACATATATATATATATATATATATATATATATATATATATATATATATATATATATTTGTTTATATACGCACATTAATAGATGTACACACTTTTTTACGTGTATTACAGCGTGCGTCGAACGGTACGGATGTGGTGTAGAAATAAGAATCCTTTCCACATGAAAAATTGATATATACATGGATAAGTAAGAAGCACGCTCTCTCTCATACACACACACACACACACACACACACACACACACACACACACACACACACACACACACACACAGAATAACGGGTTTTTACTCTTCGTAATTAAAAAGAATTTCTTTCACACAAAGTGACAACGTAAAATATATATATAAAACTTTTGTGACGTCTTTGATAATCGTTCGGTATGAGTATGGTTGACTACTTCATTCGCTGAATTCAAATCAAACCGAGCTCAGATAATCTGAATAGTTATATATTGATGAGTACATACGCGACAGCTTGTAACAGCGTCTGTTGGTAAGATTAATTTAACATGCGAACCTTTTAAAACACGCACACACAAAGAAATACGCACACACCCACACGCGCATATATATATATATATATATATATATATATATATATATATATATATATATAGTAAGTAAGTTATAAAATTTATATTGCAATTAAGCTACACAAAATATTCCACGTTTCATCCAGATCAAACTTATGTGGATGAAACGCGGAATATTCTGTGTAGCTTAATTGCCATATTTATTTTAAACTTACTATTAGCTCTACCTATATACTGAGAACTGTTGAAGTAACTACTTAAAATTTACGCATAAAATTATACTTCGGTATATTAACTTATGTGATTAAATGAAGTAGTCATATATATATATATATATATATATAATTTAAAGGAGATTAGAATAATAGTCTAAAGAGCTAAGTGTATTTTAATGTAATAGTGAAATTACTAGTTTAATTAAAATACAGGAAATGCTCGTTGTAATTTAGATATATAATAAGCT
>NC_136505.1:109034351-109074351 GCF_053919585.1 Euprymna scolopes
ATATATATATATATATATATATATATATATTCGATGTTGTTATTTTCCAGATATAACGTAACCAAAAAATTATAACGATATTAATACAAGAGTGCTCAATACTGAAGCAGAGCATGGTTTAATTTAATTTGTTTTTACATAAGACGTAGTGAGTTGGTACACAGTCGTGAACATTCCTGGCGACCTAGATTTTAGCAACTGCAGACCTCTTCAGGCGATGAGCTTATGCGAAAACAAAGTTTGCTAAATCTAGCTTGCTGGAACATGCTCCTTACTGTGTAGCAGCACATTACTGCTTATGTAAAAACAAATAAATAGTTTATGTATATATATATATATATATATATATAAAGAGAAAGAGAGTGAGAAAGGGAGAGGTAGAGATTGATATACAAACATTATTTATTATATAATGCCATTCCTAAATTATATCTTGGTGTAATATTTATCAATGTTAGCTTACACGTTTTCCTATGTACATACACGATGCAAATACATACATAATACACACATACATACATGATGATTGCAACGTCTTGTCAGACGAGTGCCACTCCCTCAAACATTGAAAGTCCATGAGCCGAAAATGACTTTAGTCCTGCCGGCAAAATTCACACGCTCAAAAAGACATTACACTGAAGACGGTCATTAGTGTACATACATATGTATATGCACACATACATACATACATACACATACATACAGATACACATATACATATAATACACATATATGCATACATACATACACAATACATAATAGACATACATATACATACATAAACATACACAAGACGGTCAATGGCATACATACATATACATATATATATATATATATATATATAAATGCAGATATACATATATACACATACACACATACATATCTGTAAACATACACACATATATATATACATACACAATGCATAATACACATACATACATATACATACACACGCATACGTACACATGTACATACATATGAATGCACACACATATACAAATACGTACACACATATACACACATATACACATATGTACGCATATGCACATGTATATACATACACTTACCTTACATTCATACGTATTTTGGCGTACATACAGATGTACGCCAACATACGCATGCATGTACACACACGTGCAACCATAATCACGTAGAGTCACACAAATACGCACATACATACATCTATTATCGAGGATACTAAAAAGAGTTCTCGATTGGTTTCAATAAAAAAGCGGGGCAATGTTGGCAGCTGGTTTGACTGCCCCATACCCGGCATTACAATCTTCAAAGGAAGAAAAATATATAAAAAAAACATATGCCTATACATACGTACACACACATATACATGTAAAATACACATGGAGGACATTCCAAAAGTCAGACATAGTAAGTGATCAGCGGCTGGACCGTTTTTTGTCCCTTTTCCTTCCTGATCTTTTTCCTCCTTCCTTTTTTTTTTTTAAATAAACAGTTCTTTCTAGACTCACACTTATGCAGCGCATGATAATGATGATGATGATGTTGACAAATTCACACATAATTTTCCAAATAACTCAACGTACGAATCGACGAAAAACAACAGTCGAATTAATAATATACGTACATGATGATTGTAACGTCTTGTCAGACGAGTGCCACTCCCTCAGACATTTAAAATCCATGAGCCCAAATGCCTGAGGGAGTATCTATACAAAGATGATGTTACAGAGTCTTAGCTTTGTACGACAGCTAAGTCTCTCTCTCTCTCTCTCTCTCTCTCTCTCTCTCTCTCTCTCTCTCTCTCTCGGTTCAAAATGTTGAGATCCTGCAACAAGCAGGAGCAAGATAGCCAGCAACAAATTAAACTGCAGACCAGATTAATGCGGGTACTGGTCTTCCGCTTTAGGGTTTTTTTTTAAATCAGAGGTTTGCTTCTCCTAGAAAGGTTGTCTTCCCCACGGCTTACGGGAGCCCTCTCTACCCCATACGTACATACATACATACATACATAGATGATTGCACACACACACACACATACACACACACACACAAACACACATATATATATACGCATGAATTTACATTGTATCATTTTGAATAGAATATATAATTGTGTGTGTGTGTGTGTGCGTGTGTGTGTGTGTGTGTGTGTGTGTGTGTGTGTGCGTGTGTGTGTGTGTGTAAATAAGATAGTTATACTGTTAGTGCTGAAGTCCACACAGCTTTTTTGTATAATTTCCAGGGGGTTTCTTCTTTCTATCCTGCAAATGTTCCGATGTGATTTCTGAGACATAATTGTAAGGTTTTAGCTACCTATATGTATACATAATTTAGTTGCGACTTTATTCTAAGATCACAGGTGGACTTCATGAGCTATACAGAACTCTAGTCGGTATAACATCTATAAATCAAGAATCATACAAACGATATATATATATATCCGTATATATATATATATATATATATATATATCCATATATATATGTATTACAATATACTACATTACTCACACACATATGCATGTATACACACGCACACACACACGCATACACACATTGGATAATTATATTTTAAAAATAATATATGTATATATAGAGCTGCAATCACAATTCCAAATATCTATATTTCTTACCGAACAGTTTTTTCCGCGCGCCAATTTTCAGTACATTTTTTTTTATACCTGTTTCCTTATATAGAAACAATCAGTTAATATTATTATGGGTAATTGTTTCTGTGTAACGAAACAGGTCTGTTTACACCGTACCAAATTTCCTACGCGCTGAATCAAATATTGTTTAAGAAAAATACATTTTTGGAATTGAGAACGTAGCTTGAACATTATTGTTTTACATTTGCTCTGTAGTTATATTTAACAGACATCGATTTTTTTTAACCGAACAAGAGATTTAGTATACACAAAGTCTGAAATAGAATCCATAAAATCCTATTTTAACAAAACATACGCACGTGTACGCATAAACGCAAACCTATATCCATCTATCTATTTATCTATCTATCTAACTTTCTCTCTTTCTCTCTCTTTCTCTCTCTTCATATATATATATACATATATATACATGTATATATACATATATGTGTGGCGCGCGCGCGTGTGTGTGTGTGTGTGTTGGGACGATTTATTTGAATGGGAATCGGGAATCAAAAAATCGGAACTGCTTGGGGTATCGGAATCGGTATCAGTGTATGTACGAGATTTGTGCCTATTTTCTGATATCAAAAACGATTCCGTTAATTATCTTTTTTATTTGATTTTGTTTGAAACAGAATCTTGCACTGTTTGTAGTAATGTTGAAATAATCGATATTTATTGCTTTTGAACTACTAGCAACACTAAAATCTATAGAGCATCCCTTCCCCTACAAGTGTGTTTTTACGTTTGTGTAACTATCTGCACCTTTACCGATAATTAAGGAAAAATAACAAATTGATGGTTACACATTTAGAGACTTATAAAAGATCGGAATCGGAATTGGTTCTTGTATCGGAATCAGGAATTTAGTACAGAATCTTTAATTGTATCGGAATCCGGAAAATATTGTGTCCCATCTCTAATTATCATATGCTAATGTGACGATTCCAATATTTTCCCGAGTCTGTACTAAATTCCCGATTCCGATACAATTATCAATTTCTTTATAAATTATTAAATATTTAACAATAATATGGTAATTAATTCCCGATTGCGATAGAACCCGCATTATAAATGTGCAGATGTTTTCCTAAACGAGAGAAAAAAAAAACAGTTGTACCTATTTACTATGCCTCCCCACGGGACAGAGTTAGACACCAGGGTCGTTTTTTAACGTGGAGAAAAGGTACAAAAATAAAAATTGTCTCAGTCGTGAAGGATCTCTCCTCCACCGAAAGAAAACAAGAAATAGAAGTGCAGATTTGTAGGGGATAGTCTATATAATTCAGTTTTCCGAATTGTTTGAAATCAACAAGTATTCATTATTTCATCAACAGTAGAAGATTTATTAAAAAAAAAAAAAAACAGAAAAAAAGAAGAAATTGTTTTAAGTATTGCAAAACAGGCATACATTTTTCCGATTCCGTTACCCCGAAAAGTTCCGATTTTTGCGATCCACGATTCCGATTTCGATTTATAGTTGGTTGCAAAAATAATATTTATATATATATATATATATATATATATATATATATATATATATATAAATCAAATAATACACTATTCACTGACATTATTTATATGTTATATATATATATATATATATATATATATAACAATACATATATATATATAACAATATATATGTTATATATATATATATCAATATATATATATATATAACAATACATATATATATAACAATATATATGTTATATATATATATATATATATATATATATATATATATATATATATATATATATATATATACAGTCATTTTCAGAAATTAAGATCTAATAAGCCATCGGTACCGCCGGTTTCAAACCTTGTAATGGGGAACAGTTTTAACTCCGCATATCGAGTTCTCTTCTAACGATCTATCTCCCGAGTGTAGCGATTGCTTTTCGTCTTAACTTCTGTAAAAAATAATATTTCACGTTGTTTTAAAATTTCTTCCTTATAATAGAGCACTCTCCTGCAATTCTTTTTTCCAAAATCTTACTACATATATATATATATATATATATATATATATATATATATATATATATATATATATATACATATATATATATATATATATATATATATATATATAAAAGTAAACGTGTCTGTCTGTCTGTGTGTCTGTGTGTCTGTCTGTCTGTGTACATTTCCCTACGCAATAACTGTCAATTTTTAGTCTATAGACTCGAAATTTGAAATACCGGGTACTGAGATTTGGGAAAATTGATGTGACGGGTGTCAGCCAGAAATTTGGCTGTTAAGGGGTCAAATTTCAACGATTTGACCTTTAAGAACTCTACCAAACTCCTCCGACAATTTTGGGTCTAGACACTTGAAATTTTTAGATATAGGTTCCTTGAACCTGGATCTAACTTAATAAAGTGATTTGAGCCCGAAACTATAAATTTTAAGGGGTCATAATAGGGGTCAAAGTTTTAAAAAATTAACCATTTTTTTTGTTTTTTTGCTTTTTTTGCACAGCATACACCTCCAAACACCCGAGCAACGCCGGGCATCTCTGCTAGTATATATATATATATATATATATATATATATATATATATATATATATATATATATATATATATATATAACTATCACTTTTTCTTTCTCTCTATCTCACTCTCTCTCTATCTCTTTCTCTCTCTCTACACGCACATATTTATATATTTATATATATATATGTATATATGTATATATATATATATATATATATATATATATATATATATATATATATATATATCATACACTATCAACTGATATTGTTAGAAGTATTTCTTTCATTATAACTCATTACGGATTGCACTTAATAATAGTAAACGACATATGTTTATTATTTACACAAATGCAGTCGTGTATCTATTTCAGCTTTTTTCTGTGTTCGTTAAATGAAGTATATATTAATTGACTTACCTTACCTGAGAAGGGAATCCGTCTCTTCCGTGTCTTATATATATCTTTTTTTTTTCTACGTCAACATTTTTGGTATTTGTAAATAAAATCCTTGTGCCATCCTTTCCTCATCTATTTGTTACTGTTAATATCCGTTTTGTTTATTATTCGTGCGACTTTAATCGCAGAAGATTGTACAGTTGTACACAACAGAATGCGTAGAATTGCTGTGGTGTTATGTTTTTTTAGGCGGCTTTTATTATCCGTAAACTTCGTGTTGTAACTTTTGCTTCTAAACGTTTTTTCTCTGTGCGTTTCTTTTTTTATTCTTTTTTCTTTTGTTTTTATCTATATTTGAATTTTTCTCACGCTTCCCCCTCTCTTTTTTCCTTTCTTTTTCTTTTCTCGGTAGAATATTACTTTTTTTTTTTTTGTGGCTGTTGAAGTAAATACTTAGTTCGAAATCGGTAAATATAAAATAATATTAAAACCTTCGCAATTTAACTTTATTTTTTAATTTTGAAAACCTTTTTTTTTTCTCACCCCCTTTTTGTGAAGCCATAAAGTCTGTAATCACGCGGTGCTTATTTGATCTTGGGATAGGTATTATCCTCTGCTTCTTCCCTCCAGCTATGTTTGAGCTATCAACTTGTGTTCGAACGAATCGCATGCAACGGACCGTTCGCAGAAGTATGGTGGCTTGGTATTACATGACACCCAAAAGGGTTGATATGCCGGAGTACAAAAGTAAACAAACTACAGAGTCGGTGTAAACCCCATCTTTTTCTACCTCCCTCCCTCTCTCTCTCTCTCTCTCTCTCTCTCTCTCTCTCACACACACACACACACACACACTTTCTCTCTATATATCAATTTTTCTCTCTCACTCTTTCTGAGCTTTATTTATTTCTTGAAATGTTCATTGGCTTGTTTTTATTCCCTAATCTTTTTTTGCTTTCGTATTTCCCTTCCTCGGCGTCATTTGATCCGAGTCCAGCGCTCGGGACGCGCGCATCCTCGTCTCCATTCGCCAGCCAAAAAAAAACAACAACAAAAATCGCCGGTAACATTCGATGCGTACTCCCATGCAGCGCCGTTAACGTCTCACACTTAAATGACGCGAGATAGCACATACCCCCTCTCACTTTACCTTCATCTCTCTCTTTCTTTCTCTCTTGGAAAGTGGTGGTGGTGAGAGTGGTAGTGCCAGTAGGTGCGCGCTCGCTTTCACCCGTAGTAGAGAAAAAAAAAAAAAGCAAAAAAAAAGGCAAGCAAGCGGGGGCGGTGGAGTTATGGTGTGTGGCAGAATCTGAAGGTTGCAGGTGCTCGTCGCGAGTGCGGGGGAAAAAGAGGAGAGGGTGGAAGGGAGAGTGCGCGTTGGGTAACATCGATGAGGAAATCCCAGTTCTTCATTCCATGGCAAAACTGGTTTCTTTTTTCGCTTTGACTTTGTTTTAATAAAGTAGAATTATTTCTTCTTCTTCTTCTTCTTCTTCTTCTTCTTCTTCTTCTTCTTCTTCTTCTTCTTCTTCTTCTTCTTCTTCTTCTTCTTCCTTATTTTCCTTCTTTTTTCTATTTTCTTTCTTAGTTCCTTCTTATTCTGTTCTTTTTATAACCTTCTTTTCCTAATTTCTTTTTATTTTCTTCTTTTTCCAGTTTCTTTTTTATTTTCCTTCTTTTTCCCATTTTCTTGTTATTTTCCTTCTTTTTTCTATTTTCTTCTTATTTTTTTCGCAATTTTTTTACGACGTGCCCTAGCGTACTATAAACACCCCCTACACCCATGCTAAGAACGGCTTTCGGAAAAAAAACACCCTCTACTCCCCATAGTAAGCATAGCTTTCGAGGTTGGGGGTGTTTATTCCAAAAGCCGTTCTTAAAATGGGGTTGTTGGGGTGGTTATACTACGCTGGGGCACGTCGTAAAATTTGCTATTTTTTCTTCTTCTCCCTCTTCTTTTTCTTCTTCTTTTTCTACTTCTTTTTCTTCACCTTTTTCTTCTTCGTTTTCATCTTCTTTTTGTTCTTTTTTGTTTTTTTCTTTTTTCTTTCTTTCTTTCTTCTTTTTCTTCTCCTTTTCTTCTACTTCGTTCTTTTCTTCTTCTCCGCCTTTTTCTTCTTATTCCTCTTTTTTCTTCCTTTTTTATTTTTCTTCTATTTCATCTTTTTTCTTCTTTTTCCTTTTCTTCTTCTTCTTCTTCCTTTTTTTTTTCCTCCTATCTTTTTTTGTCCTCCGCCCCCTTCTTTTAGTCTTTTTTCTTCCTCTTTATCCGTTCTTTTTTTTTCTCCCAAAACAAGGCACAGTACCACTAAATTGTAATGGGCTACTATTGTAGACCATATTTGCAAGGATACTATGTGGGAAGTTGGGCAGCGAGATGTCTGTTACATTACAGTTGAACTTCTGCATGTCAGAAAAGTCAGGGAATTCCAAAGTCAAGTAGTTCAGTAGAAAAAGCAATTCGAGTCGAAGACCTTAGGCATCCAGGGATTTCTACAGTATAGGGGTGGGATTTTGCTGCTGGTCGGGTTTATCGGGGGTATTATCGTCGACAGGGTACAAGTGCTTTGAGTTCGTTCGAGGACTTTCCATTAATGTACTTGTAAAACAGGCAGAGAGATTCAACATTGCGGCGATGGGACAGAGGTTGGAATTTAGCCGACAGTGCGGGACCTATTAGCTAAGCAACTTTTTTGAAGCCCATCTTGGAGCGAGAGCGTAGAGGCAGATGCTCAAGCGTAGACGTGACAATAATTCTCCATGCATGGATACTCTTAGGTATGAGTAATCTTCTAGCACGTTAGAGGGAGTTTACCTTCCTCGCAGCAGCCTTGGCAATTATCTCGATGTATTATGTTGTCTGTGAATATTAAGCCTAGCAGCTCGGGGGGTGGTGTTTTCAGGTATTGCATCGTTGGTCATCCTCTCAATCTCCGTTTTCTTTTCTTCTTTCTATTATTATATTCTGCTTCAATTTTTCTTCTTTTTTCTTTTCTTTTTCTCCTTTTTTATTATATCGCCATTTCTTCAAGACATATCGCCACATAAAGTGCTACTATTTCGTCTCCTATCTAACAAGGGTGTGGGGAGTTGAGAAGCTAGATGTTCGCTTACATCGTATTTAAACTTCTGCAGATTATTAAAGCCAGTGAAGCAGAAAAAAGGTAAGGACTAGGAAAGTCTGTCAGCAGAAATTATTAGAATAGAAGTCTTATCGGTATCTAGGGTTCACAATAGTGAAGACGTGGGCTTATGCTGCTTGGAAGAATAGTAAGCTCTGGTGGAGGTCGAACACTTCAAATAATTTGGCACCAATTTTTAGCCATCGGTCACGTGAAAGATGAAATCATCACCAGTATCAACTTGGCGAGGACAGCCTTTCTCCGTCTACAAAAACAACTGTGATCTCACCAGGAGATAAAACATACCACAAAGCTGCGGATCTACGAAACAATGGTCAGAGCAATTCTTCTCTATGAATTTTAGACCTGGTCACTGTGCAAGGAGGATTTAAAAAAAATTGAAGTCTTCGATCACTGCTTCCTCTACCGTATCCTGCACATTCGCCTCTCCGACTGGATTCCTAACTCGACCACACGGGCTAGATGTAATATCCTTGCCTGGAAGAAACTCTGCTTAAAAGGAGATTCTGATGGTTCGCTCAAGTGCTGTGCCGGCCGGATGAGGCGTTCGTCTGTCAATTGGTAGCGATCATTGCATCCACTGGTTGGAAGAAGTGCCAAGGTGGCTAACTTAACACTGTGCACGTGACAGTAAAAGCAGATATGGTCCGGTCCTCGCGTTTTTTGGTGCCCGTCACTGGAACCGTGAATGGATCATGCTGTCGACTCTGCTGTCGATCGTCAAGGGTGGATTACTTTAAGGCTAGATTCAGTTAATACACTTTGGGCTATCTCCACTCATCCCGGATGAATGCCGCTACACGTACAGTTACAGGGTACTCAAAAGTGAAGGAGATTCTGCTTCTTATGACGTTAGTAGGATGTATGAACGTCGAAGGGAAACAAGTGATAAGAGTTCATCAGAACACAATTCATTAAAGTAATTAAAACATAAGCAGAGTGATGCAAGATTGAGACAGAGGTTGGAGTTTTGTTGCTAGTGTGGGACCTCGCTTTTCTTTCTTTTTTCTTTTTTCGTTTTCATTTAGTTTTCTTCTCTTTTTACTGTTGTTCGATTACTGTTTTTATTCTTCGTTTATTTCTTCCTCTTTTGTGACTTTTACCTTCTTTTTTACTTTATATTTCCTTTCTACATACTTCTCTCTCTATTTCTTTACTTATTCATCCCTCTTTCCCTCTTTCTTTTTTATTGCATTTTCCCTACAAACAAAGCACAGTGCCAGTTTGGTGTAAAGGGCTACTATTTGGGACATAATTGCAGGGATACTATGCAGGGATACACTTGAACTTCTGTTTGTCAGTAGAGTTGGGGAAGCAAGAATCCAGAATAGGATTCCAAAGTCTAGCAGTTCTTGGGAAGACACTATTAGAGTAGAAGGCTTCCTAACATCTACTGTGCAAGGGTGGATTTTGCTACTTTTCTGGTTTATTAGTGGCATTTACGCCGAGGGGACGAAATAGCTTGTAGTTTTTCGAAGCACATACCATTAAATTTTCTTTTTTTTACATGGGGGTCATCACTTATCAAGGCCCGAAGGCCACTCAAGGATAAGGTTTATTGCGTGTACAGTAATCAATGAGATAGTATTGTAGTAATCATTAGTATTGGGGGTTTTGATAGAGTGTCTTACTTAAGGGGGCGGTTTTTCAGGAGTTTGTTTATGTTGGACTTGAAGACGCCCAAGTTGTAGTCAGGTGGGAAACAGGCAAACGGCAAAAAGTTCCACTGGCGTGCAGTTCTAAGAAAGAAGCTTTGTTCATGGAATCGACGTTTTGATTTAGGCACAGATAAAGAGTGGGGGAAATTATTGACAGTAGTTTCAACCAGACGGGTGTTTCTTATGAAAGATTGGCGAGGGGGTACGAGGGATTGGAGCTCAGACGAGCACCTGCCATGGAAATAACGATAAAGCAAAGACAGGCTCGCAACGTCTCTTCTGTGGGAGACAGGCTGCAGGGAAGAGAAAAGGGTATCCCCCACTAAACCACGAAGTCTATTTATTTGTAAAACAGACAGAGGGATGCAAGATTTCGTCGATGAGACAGAGGTTGAAGCTTAGCTTACTGTTCGGGACTTATTAGGTTGGTAACTCTCTTTTGAACCGTGCCCCGAAGTGAGAGACTAGTAGCAGATGAATCAGTCCAAAGGTGACAACAATGCTCCATAAATAGTGGCCTTGTAGAGGTACAGTATACTTTCAGACGTAAGTATCTTTCTAGCATGGTAGAAAGAGACCACCTTCTTCGCAGCAGCCTTGGCAATGCTCTCGATCTTTTTTTTTATTATTTTATATTCCCTACTACTTGTCTCGCTTCTTCTATATTTCTTTCTCCGTCGCTTTTCTCTTCTTCATCTTTTTATTCTGCTTCTTCGCATCCACTCATCTCATCTTTCCTCCTCTTTTCTTCATCACGTGTCTTTTTATTAATTTTTTTTTTTAAATTCCATATCTGCTTTTCAATTATTTCATTCATCTAAAGTTACAACATGTTTTCTTCACTTTATTCTTTTCCTATTACTCTTCTTTCTTCTTTCGTTTTGTTTTGTTTACTTGGGAATCACTACTTATCAAGGTCTAAGGCCATTTAAGAATAAAGGTTAATGACTGAATGGTGGTGGTGAACTAATCACTTATGGTATAAATTGAGTACAATTTGATTATTTATGGGAACGGCTTAGCAGAATCTTGTTCATATTAGATTTGAAGGTTACCATGTTTTATTCAACCGGGAAGCATGCCAGCAGAACAGTGTTTCAAAGGCGCGCCGTTATTTTCCTTCTTATTCTTATTCGCCTCTTTTTTCTCCTTATTCTTTTTCTTCTCTTTCTTAAACTTTCTTTCTTGTAATCATTCTTTATTTTACTGTCCGTCCTTTTCTTCTTCTTCTTCTTCTTCTTCTTCTTCTTCTTCTTCTTCCTTTCTTTCCTTCTTTTACTTTTCTTCATCCATCTTTTAGGTTTTCTTTTATTTCTTTCTTTCCATTTCTTCTTCTTCTTCTTCTTCTTCTTCTTCTTCTTCTTCTCCTCCTCCCCCTTCTCCTCTTCATCTTACGTTTTGTAAACTTTAAAGATAAGGAGTTGCTATTTATATTATTTTGAATCATCAGATTACCGTTCTCATTTAGAGTGTCATTTTCACAACGCTCTGGTTGATGTAACCTCCCACCTTCCTCAGGTTTATCTCTCGAACTCAGGAATGTTTCTGTCGAACTCTGAAAATTTGACTGAATTTCGAACCCTTTATTTACTTCACAAGGGTAGCATACTCTCGATGCGTCAATCTCCTGAAAGTTGAAGGTTCAATTCTGAGCGTGGGCGACCGAAAAATACAATTGCGAATTACTTAGGATCTCTATCCAGTCATGTCTGACGGAACGAGAACATGCAAAACCCCTGATGTAAATAACTGGTTCCATTCCGTTTTGAGCAATACATAAAACTAAAATATATTTTCTTGGTCTTCTGGCTAGGATCCAAGGGTAGTATCTGTTTTGTTTAATTATGATATCGCGAAGTTTCCGTTCTTGCCCATCCTCCATACAATAGAATATACACAGACTCCTATAATGATATTGGAGATAAACCTCAATACCCAGATATATTCTGACACTACTTTAACCAGATGACTTAGATAAATAATTGTACAGTTTTAACAAAATGTCTACAAGAGTTTAGCAGGATCTTCATTCATACTGACCCTTCGCAGAATTCGCAGCCACAATATGTTACATATGAAATATGCCGCTGCGGAATTTCTAAACGTCCTGCTAGTATGCTGCTAGTATGTATTGTTATTTTATTACATTTAAAAGCAATAGCTAAAGTAAATGACTTACAGTATTCTATTTTAAACACGTCAAAACAAGAGTACCGACTGGATTGAACGAAGGTAAAATGGAGGAGAGATGAGAAAGACGGGAAATGGAAGGGGTGAAAAGAAAGATAAAGCGACTGAACT
This sequence comes from Euprymna scolopes, assembly GCF_053919585.1. Taxonomy (NCBI): domain Eukaryota; kingdom Metazoa; phylum Mollusca; class Cephalopoda; order Sepiida; family Sepiolidae; genus Euprymna; species Euprymna scolopes. The sequence goes on from NC_136505.1 coordinate 109,046,987, forward strand.
CCAATCTATTGTCCATCTTTGCAAAACTTTAACGAAATCACTCTACTAGCTACAACCACTATATACTATTCCCCCCCACATTCTATCTGTGCCTTAATCTAAACACAGTTTACATGAAAAAAGTTTCTTTCCCAGAACTACCTATCTCTCAAACACTGATCCGTTGGCCTGCTTCCTGGTTGATTACAACATGGTAGCCTTCAAATCCAATGTAAACAAGTTCTTGTTAAGCCGCGCCCCTGTAAGTAATTAACTTCTACCCAATTTACACTATTAAGGATTACTAAACAACCACATTACATTCACTAACCCTTATCCTCGAGTGGCTATCAGACTTTCATTAGTAGAAACTCGCAAGTAACAAAAAACATTAGAAAGAGAGAGAGAGTTGTTAAATAAACGTTGTAATAAAAAGATTTTACACACACAATTTAACCTTTTTTATTCAGCATTTTATGATCCCGGGCAACGCTAAGTAGCCTTGTCTTCTTCTTCTTTTTCTTCTTCTTCTTCTTCCACTAGAAACTGCACCGATTGTCACTCCCGGTTTTGTCTGTTCACTGCTCTCAAACATTTCACCGTAGCCTTGCACATTTCAATGCTAATTTTATTTCGACAGTGGCCAACCTTTCTTCATCGCCCATCACTTCTTTTCCCTCTTTTTATGAGGTTGGTTTCTCCCATCCATTCATTGATGAACTCATCCTCATCTTTGCCGTCGGTTCCAACCTATTTCACCTTCACTCAAACTCTGTTAGAAATGCCGACAATAAAGAGGATCCCTTTTTAGATCCTTCGCCGACTCTTCGTTGTATCGTTTGTCCATTGAAAAACTACGCTTCCCCTGAAAGAGTATGGTCGTTTAAAATGCAATTTTCGTTGATCTGTCCTGCATAAGTTGGAAATAGAATGTTTATTTTTCTGCTATGCATAAGTTTAATAGACAATTTTCGTTGGTTTGTCTCGCTTAAGTTTGAAATAGCATTTTATTTGGTCTGTCCTGCGTAAGTTTTAAATAGCATTTTGTAAGTTTGCTATGCTTAAGTTTGACATAAAATTGTAGTTTATCTGCCATGTTTAAGTTTAGAATATAGTTTTCCTTGGTAAGTTATGCTTAAGTTTAAAATAGCATATTTGTTGGTCCGCGCTGTGTAATTTTTAAATAGCATTTTTGATGGTCCGTCCTGTAATATCGAAACCCATTATAGTCTTTTTGTTTGGATTACAAACTAATTTCGAAAAATAATGATTGTTGATTTTTGATATAAGTCGATCATTAAAATAGAGTGCAACTAACTTTATTTTATTTATTAGATGTATAGACAAATACATAGCAAAAAACAGTTTTCAAAGCCAATAAGCAAAAATTAAGATTTTCTAAATTGGTCAAAGATTTTCAGTTTTCAGAAAATATTTACATCTCTTTTGCTACAACAAGTACTCTGTTTTTTTTTGTTTTTGTTTTTTTTGCAAAACCTCAATCAACTAACTTTACTTTATTTATAAGATGTATAGAAAAATACATAGCAAAAAAACAGTTTTCAAAGGCAATAAGCGAAAATTTAGTTTGGCTAAATTGTCCAAAGATTTTCAGTTTTCAGAAAATATTTACATCTCTTTTGCTACAAGTGCTCTCTGTTTCTTTTTTTGTTTTTTTGCAAAAACTCAATTTTCACTAATTATCTTCGCAAACAAATTAATTTTCTAGCTTATCGTTTTTCACAATTTTTAGATATGTTCATTACTGTGCCATGATAATTCAATAGATGCCATTATTTTTATTAGAAATTCAATATTTCAATTTTCGAATTTCACAACAATGACGAAGAACCCATTTTTGCCATGTTTGCGACTGTAAAATGAGAAATTGATTCATTAGTTTCCATCAAATCTTTTATTAGACGAATTTGAAATTCATTTTGAGAACAATTGTCATCCATGATTCGTTTGTGAATATATCCATCGAGGTTACGGTTTTGGGTGACATCTCTAATATAAACCTTACCTGTCTGTTTAAATGTATGTATGTATGTATGTATGTATGTATGTATGTATGTATACCTAAAAATTGCGACAGAGGTGACGGATTTTTACAAGATTGTTATCATTTTGAATCTCGGCGCCTCGGACGACAAATATCAAAAAATTGCCCCAGAACATTAATTCGTTCACCCACAACTGGGTAGTTTTCTACAAGGAGGGGTCGATTTTGGGGGGACCATTTTTGCAAGTCATCAGATCGGTTGGCTAATTTTAACGTTCCGACTTTCGGACACGTCATTGAGTAGTCTCCGCGTCATGGATTTGGGCCTGCCTACTGCTATATTTTTTTTTTGCGTAACTCACACCTCCAAACACTCAGACAACGCCAGGCCCCCCAGACTAGTTTCCTATATATTTAATAGTAATACACGCGCACTTTCGTTTAAACGTACGGTCATTATGACCAGGTCATAATGTACGGTCATTATGACGTACGGTTTTTATGACTGTTGTGACGTGGCTCGAACACGTATCTGTTGTTAGCGTGTATTTAACAAGATCAAAACTGGCTGAAGTCTGTGCATGCTGAGAGTTGAAAGGCGAACGCTTAGCGGTTTATTTGTCGACTAGTGGCGTAGCAACTAATTTTGCACAGTGTTAAATTGGCCACCTTGGCACTTGTTCCAACCAGTGGGTGCAATGGGTGCCACCAATTGACGGACGAACCCTCCACCCCGGCCGGCACAACACGTGACCGAACCACCGGAGAAATCGTAAGATTTGCTTGACAACCCGCTGCCCGTTGATAATCAACTAACTTTCAAAATTAAAGAAAGTGCTCAAAATATTTATTTTCATAGAATTACAATCAAGAATCAAATTTTACTCTGCTGTAATTCGTCCCAGACTTTTATCTTATTACAGGACGCGTATATATATATATATATATATATATATATATATATATATATATATATATATATATTCGCCATCAAAGAAAATCCAAGCTTTTTCGAAGCAAAAAAGTAGAAGTCAAATCATTAAAAAAAAAAGTTTTAATTAATTTTAATTGCTATGCAAACTTAATACCACTGCATACGCAAACAAAAGAAAGCAAAGATCTTTCGAAACAAAAACGTATAACCTAGACTCCTATTAATTTGTTTTTTTGTGTATTAATATTCATATTAAAAATACTTTTTCCTATTTATTTAAAAAGAAAATACAACTATGTTATATATGTGCCGTGGAATTGCATCCAACTAAAAAGCAAATATAAAAACATTTAGCCCCTTTAATACAAAATTGTTTTAAAAAATGTTAAATAAATTCATTTTTAATTTGCAAATTTTACCGAAAAGGATTTTTGTAAGAGAACTGCTGCAAGGCATCAAGTAGGTTGAAAATTTATAAATAAACATTTCTTGATTTTTTTTCAGCGAACTTATTACTAACACTATCAAAATTCAGTCCATCAAACAGTTCCCTATCTACGAAAAGAACTGCCAGGTTTGTAACCCTAAAAATCCGCCCCCCCTGTCACGTACTGCTCATCCCGCCTCCTTTTCAACGCCACTGTTGTCGACCCATCAGTTCATCATCATATCTGATGCATCCGAAGATTTTAGTGTCGGCATTTGTTTCCCCGATATTTTTTCAGTTAGAATTTTTTATAGAACGACATCAGGTATATACGAAAATGGACGGTTTCCAGCATCTTAAATAGATAGACTTGTGTGTGTGTGTGTGTGTGTGTGTGTGTGTGTGTGTGTGTGTGTGTGTGTGTGTGTGTGTGTGTGTGTGTGTGGAAAGAACTGGATTCAGCTTTAGAACATGCAGTCTGTAAACCGTGGCATTAACTACGTGACCAGCCTGGCCTTCCAGCTTTCCGAATTTTGTTCTCTCATACTCTCTTCTAGTATTGTAACTTCCAGAAAAAAATCGATATTCTACCTTACCTCTGTGATATTGTTGTACACTTTACGATGTATGATTTCTTTATTTAAAACTGTTATCGGCTAGTTGTAATAATATTGAGATGCTACGTGCAAAGTTAAGGTTAGGACCGGGAATTTTGTAAAGGGTTCTAAATTTCTGTAAGAAAATGGACAATTTGATGCATTTTATGTTTGCAGCAGGAACTACGTGTACAGGGAATTGTCAATAAAATTAATTATTTTTGTATAAATCAGTTTTTTCGCTCTTCGATTCATATTGCGTTTTCTTCTACATAGTTTTTTTTTTACATAATAAAAAATGACTGAATGAAAGGTTTGACGGTTTCTCTAAATCCGTATGCGTATTGTTTGGATTATTTCAGACTACTGTTCTCATCTTAAATATAATTTTCACAACGGTTTGATCGATAAAACCTCAGAACCCTTTTAGTTTTATCTTGTAAAACTAGGGAATATTCCTGTCGAACTCGGAGATTTGGACGGAATTTTGAACGGTGTAATGCAGTACGCAGGGTTAAATGCAAATAGCTCGCCGTAAGCATCATGATATCGTGGGAAAAATGAAGTTTAAAAAAGGAGAGAGTGCACATTCGAAATAACAATTACGTTAAAGGCGTAGATGACGTTCGAGAGCACTTACGAGAAGACGATCACGTGGAAGACTCACAGGAAAATATGTCTTGGACAACAACTACAAAAGGCTGAAGTCATTTTCCTTTCTTTGTCTACTTTGCGCCTGAAGCTGCTGGTTACCTGCCAACATAACAACGGAACTGTATATTTATTTAACGAGGATAGCATGCTCTCATCCCCCCAACCATGATTGGGTAGAGGTTCAAAACGTTGTGCAAAATGACACTCGTTGAGAACAATAGTCCGAAGAATCCTCTAAATGCGACAACAAATTCTTATCTAATAATTTAGGAACATAAATTCGTTTTCTTCAGCATTTTTTTTACCTGGCAAACATTTCGTAGATCAGCAAATTTGCCGTATATATATATATATATATATATATATATATATATATATATATATATATATATATATATATATACATAAACTAACATTTAAAAAACCTAACCTAGATTTAAAACAGGTCAGGACACTAGATATCCAGGCTAAATAGAGCACACACAAAGAATCAGGTCAACCAGACGTCAAATGGGCCTTTGTCCTATAAGTGCATGTTCATTGGCTGATAGGAAGGGCGCGGTGGATACTAGAAATCTGATTGGCTAACTAAAGTTTCAATAGAAGGCGTGTATATAAAAACCACAGACAACCACAAAATTCGCGAATAAGCCTGAAGAATCCTAGAGTGGACGAAACGCGGACTATTGAGTGAAGCTTAATCGCCATATATATAGTCTTTGAAGTTTGTAACCTTTAAAACTATACAAAAAAATATGTTTTTATCATTAGTTAGAAAACCATCTAGTCAGTAAGTCATTTAATCACCTGCAATCACTGCATCAACTCGCTCTCGAATTTACTATAATACCAATAATTTTTTTTTCAAGGGATCATCAGTTGTTTACCATGAAACACTGTTTCGGGGATTTAATAAATATATATATATATATATATATATATATATATATATATATATATATATGATTCTTGTAGGAGGACAAAATTCATATATATATGTATGTATATATATATGTATATATAATATATATATATATATATATATATATATATATATATATATATATATATATATATAAAGTAACGTAACGTGATTGTAGTTGTGCATATTTTCGATTCCGATTCGGTTATTTTTTCTCTAAAACAGATTCCTCGATACAGCTGTGATTAAGCGAGGACGAAACCTGTCAGCTGACTTCTTCATTTTTTTCTCATCTTGTCTTCAGCCCGTTGATTTTATTTTAAACGTATTAATCATAAATTTAATTTTCCCTTCATGATATATATATATATATATATATATATATATATATATATATATATATATATATATATACATCATATCACGGAAAACACAACTCTGATTGACATCCTGTATAATTTTATCTTCATCGAGTTTTCATCTTGGTAGTATCTGAAGATATTAGAGCCGAGATGGTTAGTGGATGTTCGTCTGTCTTTGCTTTATGTATGCGCTTGTCATGCGTGTGTGTCGCATCCAGATTTGAGTGGTATTTAAACGTGCGTTAGGCAAGGAGATTTTGGGTTCGAAAAAGAAACGTCAGCCTTGCCTTGTTTTCAAAATTCAAATGTAAGTTAAGTTTAGGGTCTATTATTAGATATTTAAAGTTCATAGCTTAGGTCGTGTATGAAAGGGAGCAGTAAGCCCCTTTTTTCCCTTTCTATACCCAGTTTGTGAATATTGTAAATTCACTCACTAAATAATTTGTTCACATAGAATGTCCGATCTATCGACCTTGATGCCCAATTCTTGATAAATTTCCATCCGTGATTCGCTTTTGTGTCCAAGTACAAATTTACGGTCTTTGGTGACCCGACTTAAGTAGTAGCACTTCTGGTTCATAATAACCTCACAGGCATTGTCGCGTTTTATCCATTATCTCTTCCGGGATTGTATTGCTCCTGCGCATCTGTCAAGTTGATCGTGATCGGCATAGGTCTTGTCGCAAGCGTTCTCAGATGACAACAATTTCTTGATATCAAAGGGGTTTACGGTTCACCTCGCACACTTCATCCCACGAAGCAATCAGATAATTTACTCGTTCGCACATGTAAATAATATTAGTTCTATGACAAGAATCGAAATATCAGCTATCTTACTATGTAGCGAATCTACTTGAATTAACATTTAACTTGTCAGTTTAAACTGCTTTATTTTACCTCATACTTTATTACGCACATACGCATACATACACACAACATACATATCGCCATAACGGAGTTTGCAAATACCTTCACTGGAAGATATGTAAGAAACTCAACATTCAGTGTAGTAAACAATCCTGGGAACATATACCCGAACGAACAGTTGGGAATGTCAACTACACTATTCACTATGACTACATAATCCCTATTGCTACATATCTAGAAAACGCAGCTGTTAAACCAGATATAGTGATTTGGGACAGAGCAAACAAAAAAGCGACCATAATAGAAGTCAGTGTACCCAATGATACAGGGCTTAACAGAGTTGAGAGGGAAAAGATAACAAAGTATTAAGGACTTATTATGATATGAAACGAAATTGGAAATTAAAAGACGTTTCAATTATACCAGTCATCATACACAGAGTTACAATCTTCAAAGGAAGAAAATGAAAAAAAATAAAGAGACTGAAACACGCCCTATCTAATGTGCACACAGAAACAAAGAAACACACATACGAGGTGATATCAATAAGTTTCAAGGCTTACCAATATATAGTTTTTGTGACTTCATTTCCCATTCGTATTGTCCTCATATATATATATATATATATATATATATATATATATATATATATATATATATATATATATAAGTGAGCGTGTTTGTCTGTCTGCCTTTCTGTCTTTCTGTGTACATTTCCCTGGAATCGAAATTTGATATACAGTGTACGGAGCTTTAGGAAAATCTAGGTGATCGGATTTAGGCCAGAAAATTGGTTGTTAAGTTCACCGATTCGACCTTTGAGAACTCTACCAAACTCCTCCGACAATTTTTGGTCTAAACACTTGAAATTTTAGATATAGGTTCCTAAGACATGGATCTAATTTATAACTGAATTTCAGCCCAAAACAATTAATGTTAAGGGGTCATAATAGGGGTCAAAGTTAAAAAAAATTACCATTTTTTTCTCAGTATATATATATATATATATATATATATATATATACGTGTGTGTGTGTGTGTGTGCGTGCGCGCGCGCGTAAGGCGCTTCTATTTGATTAGCTTACGACTACGCGTATTCATGACATGCTTATATTTTAAAGACTGCCGGCAAATTGGTTTGCACGAAACCCGGATACATTTCAACAAATACCAACTGCAACATAGGTAATTAAAAAACATATTCTACTCTCGTTTTACGATCAAGCAGGTTGGTTCGTTCTACTGACACGCTATATATATATATATATATATATATATATATATATATATATATATATATATATATATATATATATAGAGAGAGAGAGAGAGAGAGAGAGAGAGATGGATTTATTATACAGACATTTTCGACAATATCGGTACCCTGGGCTTCAAGCCCAAGCAAAAGAAAGCTATGCTCTATCTCTTATTATGCCATTCCCCCCCCTTGCAGTGCTGGGTACCAAAGTTCAAACAAAGACCATTGCCCTTGTGTCAATCAGTTATTGGTCCATGTATGGGAAACCCTTCATACCAATTGTTACTATCCAGCTCCCCTACTCCCCGGGGAGTCCGTCCCCATTTTCCCTTCACTCTCCACATTAAAAAACGAGGTTGTGCCTAATTTGCTCAGTGGGGAAGCAAATAAATCCAATCAACTGTTTATTTTAGTCTCTTTGGCAAATGGTGTCTCCTGCAGTGTGTCTTATATAAACAAAGGTGACGATAGTCTGGCATAAGAGATCCGATAGAGTTAACTTTTGATTTAATTTTTAAACAACAATTAAGATATTGGCTTGATCTTCTGCAATACGCTCACGCACACATACTTACAAAAATAAACAGACACATACACACACATATATAAATAAATATCATGTATTAAAAAAAATTGTCTTTATAATTGAGCACTACTGAGTTCTTTCCTCCAAATTCTCTCTCTCTCTCTCTCTCTCTCTCTCTCTATATATATATATATATATATATATATATATATATATATGTATATATATATATATATACATATATATAAATATGAACAAATTATTAATAAAATATGTTAAAAGACATCTTGAAAAAGAGTTTAAAACATATTTAATTTTAAAAAAGGTAGCACAAGATAAGTGGATAGTCCTTAATCCGCGGAGTTTCCAAGAAATACTCTCCTTCTCATCAGAGGGCAGGAATTAGCAACATGCAGGATCGGATTTTGCATATAAAAGTATTTAATGAAACTACAAGTAAGTCAAAGATCTTACTTGGTTAAGAAAAGGGTGAGGTAAGGGGAAGAGGAGGCAAAAGAAAAATGATAAAAAGATTTCACATTAATGGATAGTCCAGTGAAGGGTAAACATCGAAAAATGGTAAAATCCAAAACGGGCGAATTTAAAATTTCAATCCACTGGGTAAATTCCAAATCGTCCAAAATCATCCAAAAGGCAGAGTTCCTTGGAAAAAGTGCAAATGGAATGAATTCCAAATCATTAAAAGAATATATATATATATATATATATATATATATATATATATATATATATATATATATATATATATATATATATATATATAGAAAAAGTGGTAATTAGTAAAAACCTGAAGAATTGAAAGACATATATATATCGACAAATGCCCTATCTACCTACGCCTATCTTGGCTAGGTAATATTAGTGAAAGATTTGGCAAGCAAATTTCTTCTGTCGTACAACAATGTTACTTTGCATCAAATACCCGTGTTGTTTATTTCTTGTAAATCCATTTTGTCTTCAATTTGTAAAGACGTTCTCCCCCCCCCCCCACCATAACAATTCAATTATTTATTTATTTAAATGAAGCTACGGTGTACGCTACGTCGGGCGGACGTCTCAAAGATTAGATAATAGGGTAAAACAACATGTTCCATCCAAAATTCGAAATGGAAACTACCTACCTTCGGACGTTTTGAACAATGCTCATGGCTTATCTATAGGAGAGCACCTTATAAATAATCGCTTTAAAGTTTAGTGCGGACTCTTTTTCCATTTTTAGAAAGTCGCACTCTCTTTACCATCTCAAAATTCTAGAAACTATATATATTAAGACTCTGAGACCTTCTCTTTGCAAACAAAAAGAGAATAGCTTAGGACTTAATCTAGTTTCTATGTAATAATTAATCCCCCCCTTTTTTATACATATATTCCTCCCCTACTTTTTCATCTCCGATTCATTGTCCACCCCTTTTCTTTTTAAAACGTAATTAAGCTCGATTTTAGCTCTGTTGAGCGAGCTTCGAAACTGGTCAGCTGACATATTCATTTTTAATTTATTAATTTCATAATCTAAAATATATAATGTTTTCGAACAAGTTTAAATTTAGTTTTTACATAGCCATAATAAAATTTTGTACCACGCAAATAATACTTAAATATATATATATATATATATATATATATATATATATATATATATATATATATATTTGAATAAGGGAGTAGTCACCAACAATGTGTATTTTTAAACATTATTTTCTTATTCCGTGTCTTCGTTTTTCATTGAGAATTATGTTTGGATCATTGTAATAATGTTTTTAAGTCATTGAAATCGTTTACGTACGTTTCAGACGGTCTGATGCGTCGTCGTCAGAAATTATTTTCAAATGTGTAAAAATGGCGATTTTCGTAGTTATTTTGAAGTTTTTCCAAGGGGTGGAGGCTTGTAAGTGTTTATTATACATTGGTATGCTGAATTTTTATTGCTTTTTTATTGCTTTTTTATTTGGTTTGTCCAAGATACGGAATAATAAAATAATGTTAAACAATACACAACAGACTTATATATATATATATATATATATATATATATATATATATATATATATATATATATATATATATATATATATATATATAAAAGTCTGTTATATATATATTTTTATGATTTATATATATATATATATATATATATATATAAATCTTTTTTATGTATTTATATTCATATTTAATTTTTTTCTATTTATTGAAAAATACAATTTTGTTATATATTAGTCGTAGATTTTCATTCATCTGCAAAATATCTGGCTAATTTGTAAATTATTTTAAACATTCATTTTAATTAATTCGCTATTAGTTCTTTTTCATAGTTTATGGAGTTATCATCTTTAGTTAATTATTACGTGTAATCATATTCATAAATATATTCTACATGATTTATACTTGCGTAATATTTGCGTAAAAGTTTATAGTAAAAACAATCCCTTTCTATATATTATTATGCATGCGTATATATATATATATATATATATATATATATATATATATAATTATTTTTTAGTATAATAATTAAATACCTACAGACATTAGTGTTTCATCCTTTCGGGAATCTTCACTGCAGGGTGTCACGTTTAATACCAGTCGAATGATTCGATATATATATATATATATATATATATATTTGTTTAAAAAGTTCTGCTTGCCAAATCCCCCTGTAAGAATTTTGGTCTACATACATGAAACTTAATATATAAGGTATTCAAACGCATGAGATTTTATATATAGGTTTAAGCTAGAGAAACGCGGTACAAACGTGTGAAAATTAAAAAAAAATGAAATTTGCCAGGTGAGGGTCGAAAAATATAAATCGTAAGCTAAACGGTTTGGTTTCGGTTCTAGGTGGTTTTTCATGAGCAATTTTTTAAACTGTTTTAATATTGGCTGCATAATATAATAATTAATACAAAGTCAGCATTAATCAAACGATCATATTAATACGTACTTTACGACTGATCAAAGCCGGGCGACCTGCTATTATATATATATATATATATATATATATATATATATATATATATATATATATAAATATACATGTGTGTATATATATATATATAATTTTAATAATAGTATAAGCATAATAGTCTTCTCACCTCCGAAGTAATCTCCTCCAGCTGCAACGCACCTTTGTACCTATCCAACGCATTCTAAAAGTCCTATGAAAATTCTCTTGTCTTAGCGTGTCAATGGCCCTCGTCAAAGTTCCTTTCACTCCTCAATTGTTTTATAACGACAGCCTTAAGATTATCCTTGAGCTTAGGGAATGACCAAAATATCAGGGAGCAAATTCCGGACTATGCCAAAGATAACGTCTTCTGATCTCCTCTGAACACCCTTAAGATAAATATCGAACAAACTTGCCGCAACTTCAGTTCTTTACTAATAATTGTGATTATAGTTCCCACACTGACAACAAACTCTACATTTATGGTATATACACACAAAAATCTTTATACATAAAATTCTTTATTTCAGTAATAAACGCTCGTATTATGACTTCGTTATCCTTTTCACACTACTCCTCATCCCTCACAGACTCCTTTCATTCTTTGAATAACTTATGTGCTTAAAAAACTTATGCTCAATTCATGCAAAATTGCCTTAAAGAAAACTAAACAATCTCATACATTTCTGTGGTATTTTTCCAGGTTTAAAACACAATTTTATTGCATATCGTTCTTCTAAAAGGGTTCTCACGATTACATGACATTTTGGAAATTCATCAGCTGCGAGAATCAGGCTGTAGTAAGCTGTGTTCTAAATCCTGCTTTAGCTGTTGATTTGAAACAAAAATCATGAAAGTGGTTAGTTATTCTATAAGATCTATGGCAATGACATACTGAATTTTCAAATGTGTACGCCAATTTGAAATGTCTATACAAAAAGTCTGGAAACATATTGAATCACTTCGTATAAACACGCACACACACGCATACACACATCCACACATCCACACACGCACACATACACACAGGAACACACACAAACTGACATACGCACAAACACACGCATACATACGCACATACACAAACACATACAAATACACACAAACACACACATAATACACACATGCACAACACACTAATACACAAACACACAGCCACAAACACAAACACAGACATACACACACGCACAAATACAAAAACATTAACACAAATACAAACACAAACATTAACACAAACACATACAGAAACACAGAAACACACACATACAAACACACACACAAACACAGACATGCAAAACACACACACAAACACAAACACACAAACACACGAACACCAACACACACACAAAAAAATACACACACAAGCACACACACGTGCACACACACAAACACACACATACACACAAATACACAAGCACAAACCCACACACAAACACACACACAAAAACACAGACCTCAAACAAACACACAAACACAAACTAACAAACAAACAAACACACATACAAATACCCCCATATTATTGTGCTTTTTCATATTGTTAGAAGTATTCTTTAAAGATTAATGTTCGTATTTTTATATTCGATTTAATTTTGCAGATTTACTCTATTAATAAACGTTACAATAAATCTTTTGAATCTCTTTCACCCCCTTTCTCTCTCCATCTATCTATCTCTCTCTCTCTCTCTCTCTCTCTATATATATATATATATATATATATATATATATGTGTGTGTGTGTGTGTGTATGTGTGTTAGTGTGTGTGCGTTTACATACAATAGATTCCAGTATATATACTGATATAAAATTATGTATGCGTATACGTTTATACATAGTTATGTGATTTATTCAATCTTCAGTTAATTAACTAAGCATGATAAATTTTAGAACGCGGATACCAAGTATAAACATTATATTCATGTCGATGAAATTTTCCAAAAATGACAAAGAAAATAGTTTCACTTTTTGCGAAAATTCAAATGCTACTGACGTTTATGTAATTGGCATAATACATCTTGTACATCAATTAATTAACATTCCCGAATTACCTGTTCTTTTAAAGCATTTAACAGGATTTGATTACATCATATGGTTGCAAACTTATGTTTAGAATTTTATTTTATTTTGTATACATTTTTACGAAGAAACCGACATGCATTCTATTTAATTCTATTTCGTAATTAAATTATTATAATCAATTTCATTTCAATGTACATAAGCTAATGTATGATTGTAATTAATACTCCATTAATAGCAAGTAAAAATAAAATGTCAATATGTTAATTGCGATAACGAGGGAAATATGGAAGTACATGTCAAGTTTTCGTCACTTGTTTATCTGTGTGTTTAAGTATTTTTGCCTTCTGCAGACTGTAATAAGTTTGTGCACGCAGGTAAACGGCGTTTCATGATTGATCCGTACACGTCACTGAAACATGTGCATCAACACTAACATTGTCAGTCCTGGGACCAACTATAATAAACGGGACCTATTTATGGCTGGCCCTTTAAACAAGTTGACTATAACCCCCTGCTGGTAATATAAAAAAATATATATCAATTCAAATTATTTTTATTTACTAATTTGTATACTTCCCTCCGATATTATCACCAAAATTATTTTGTTTGTTTTAACGATTTTGCCTAAACCACAGTGGGATATATACTAGCAAAAGTACCCGTCGTTGACTGGGTTCAAAAACAGCCTATAGAAAATGGACTCTGATTTATGAAAGTATGATAGGTTATGAAAAGCAAGGCTTGTAAAGAGATAGGTTCGAATTTGGGTGTATCAAAACCAAAGCAAAATATGATGAAAGTAAAAATAAAATAGATAAATCCCATAATTTATTATACCATTCCTGGAACAATTTTCTTGGTTTCGATAATGAGTCCGGAAAAAAATATATATAGGTTCGATGGATCTGTTTGTTAATAAACATATAATTTAATATATTAATTATTTTTCTAATTATAGAACATGCGCTTCAAATTCCACTCAAAAATATCTTCAAATTGTTAATAAAAAATAAAACCGCTTTCAGCAGACAGGCTACGCAAATGAAAAGAAACCGAACTGATATGAAAAATGAAGTTAGAAACTTATCGAGATAATACAAATCTCAAAAAAATTGTATTGGAGCTTATTTAGAATAAACAAAAAAAAAAAAGGAAAAGGAAAGTATAAAAATATAAATAAAATATGTAGATTTATTCATTTGTTCAACAGGGGTGCACATTACTTGTGGGTGTTCGGTAAGTTGGGAGTCTTTCTGTCATGGCATTTCGAAGCTGAATGCTTCTTATCACAATAGTAGAGAAGGTGCTAGGACACACACACATACAGACACACATAAATATATACACGCACACCTATCTATCTATTTATATCTATCTATCTATCTATCTTTATATATATATATATATATATATATATATATATATATATATATATATGCCCTCAAGATTTATCAAAAGGAAGGAGGAATGATGGATAAAAAATAAACGACCAGAATACGACGCAGACATACCAACGGATTATGATTAAAGACTATACGAAATTCCTATGCGCTAGTGGACGAAAATTCATATCCCAAAATATGAAAGTTCACTGAAACAAAATGGGATATGCCAATAATCCAATTATTCAGATGCGGCGCTTTGATATTTCAGACACTAAGCCAAGGACGCAACCTCCTGTGCCGAGGATATCCAAGCAATTGGGCCACTAGGTGAGTTGAAACTTCTCAGAATCAAATTTCCACCGACAGGCAATCTAAAAGAATGGTACATGCTTGATCATAAAATAAGCAATGTATTATATAAAACTACTGGATAATAGAAGTATGATCAAATGTTGGAAGAATGTGGTCATGTTATATACCGTATTTGCATTGCATTGTATGGTGAGAAAGTTAAGTCAACAAAACCGCCCGTCAAGAGAAACAGACGACGACAGGGGATGGCAGATCTAAGGAATAAAAAAAGGACATCTTAAACGACAACTCTGCGTTATGAAAAAGTGGTTTTATTAAAGATCTGGAAAGACCTCAAAGATAAACATAGCGCTCTTAGCAATGCGGAACGCATCAGGAAAAAAAGCGATTGAGACGGAGGAAAGAGTGCGAACGATTCATATGCCCGAAATCTATTTGAACAACTAAAATCAAGAGGACTAAAAACGGAACAAGATGGTTAGTACCTCATCAAAGACACACGTACTCAGATCACAACCATAGCATACCACTGGAACGAAAGAGTAGATTGATATAGTCACGAATTGCTTAGAAAAAGTTCCTCGTGTGGCGGCACAACAGTGTACTAGAAGAACGGACCACAACAATAAGTAATCACATGAAAGCCGAAGCAGTTAACATAAACTGTGAAAAAAATGGGGGGGGGGAGATTAATGATTGCTCAAGAGAGGGAGAGAGGTGTGCACTTACCATGCTTACTAACAAAAAGAGATTGCCTTGTCTTCTCTGCCTTTTTTAAAGTTTATTTTTCACAGGTCAGGTGACAGTTAATCACATGACCTTTTGGTTATTTAAAGGGAGATTCTGCACAAGTCGTGAAGTTTTTTTTTAGATCCATTGTGGCTGGTGCCGGAAAGCTATTCTTTGATTACCTCAGCTTTGCTGGCTAGAGATTGTTAACAGACTGTCACGTCGCGGAACGGGGCAATTCTTCCGCAACTTAAGGTAGGTGCGCATTGCTTTCTTTCCTCGACTGAGCAGTCATTGGATTTTAAGGGAAAATTATTTTTTTTTTCACAAAATCACATTTTATTTTTGCTCATGGAGGAAAAAAGTGGATCGGATCAAAACGTATAACTGGTTCATTCCATAGTATCAATTTTCCGTGCATAATTAGATAATTTATTTTTGTAAATAAACTCTAGCCAAGTAGATTACTGGCGTGTCAATAACAAATACAACTTAGTTATCTGGATGCGAAGATTAAAATAATTTAATTTAAGTTAAACCAGAATAATGATCGACTCGAAGTCAGCAGTGAACGGTGTTCGGTCAGAATTGATTCCTGATATCGAATGATCTCAACATTAGCTAAATTGTTCTTCAGTAAGAACATTATTTATTTGTTATATTGATAAAGTTATATAACCCAATGTTTATATTTTCATTATTCTTCAAATACTTCCTGCCTTCCTTGAACTTCTTATGCCATTACAAAAACTGATGCTTGATTCATACAAAATATTTCAAAAGTAGACTGAAGCATTCCATACATTTAAGTGGCATTTTAATAAATTTAAAACAGAATTTTATTGCATATCGTTTTTCTAAAGTGTCGTCATGTTCAGATTGAATTTTTGAAATTCACCAACTATGATAATCAGGCTTTAGTAGAGTGTATTCCAATTCTTGCTGTATCTCTTTATTTGAACATAATAAAAATTAGTCAGTCATCACATAAGCTGTATGGCAATGACCTATTGAATATTTTAGAGTCTACGACAATTTTAAATGCGTTTATAATAAAGTCTGGAAACTTCTTAAAGGCATTTCGTATGCCCATTATTAGATTATTTTGTAAACCGTTGACCCTCCATCTACCGTCGCCCCTGATCTTATTGTAGACCTCATTCATATTCCCGTTTTATTTTCTTTCTAATTGTATATCATGTAGGATTCGTTTCATCTACAAGATTTTAGGCGAAATGACATCCATTGTAAAAGGTCCGATAAGGGTTGTTTTGTTTCGTTTTAAATTTAATCAATTACAGCGTGGTGCAGTTTTTTGTTTTCTTTCATGAGTCATCAGTAGAAATATCAAATATGCACATTTGTTTTACGCGTAACTCAAATAGATCTATAAGTTATGCGGATGCTCTTATTTTGGAACAAAATTATTTGCAAGATGAATACAACCTTGGATTTTGGAATATCGTTTAGTATATGAAACAAACACAAAACTTATAATAGTAACTATTCGCTTCAGTTAACACACACACACACGCACACGCACACACACACACTCACACGCGCACACACACACACGCACATGCACACACATGCACACACGCACACATGCACACATGCACACACACACACTCTCTCTCACACGCTCATGCACACACACACGCACTCTCACACGCACACACACAAACGCACATGCACACACACGCATACACACACGCACATGCACACACACACACTCTCACACGCACACACACATGCACATGCTCCCCCACACACACACATGCACACACACACGCAATGCACACACACATGCACATGCACACACACACGTATATGCACACACACACACGCACATGCACACCCACACTCTCTCTCACACGCACACAAACACGCCCATGCTCCCACACACACATGCACACGCACACACGCAATGTACACACACATATGCACACACACGTATATGCACACACACACGCACATGCTCCCACACACACACATGCACACACACACGCAATGCACACATACATGCACATGCACACACACACACGTATATGCACACACACACGCACATGCACACACACACTCTCTCTCACACACACACACACACGCACATGCACACACACACGCACGCACATGCACACACACGCACATGCACACACACACATATGAACACACAGAGGTATATACATATATACATAAATATATGTATTTTTTACTCATGTTTACCCCTTACAAAGCATATCGCCACTTAGGTAAGTGGCTACTGTTTGGGGCCATGTCTCTGGATGATTAACAAGATATTTATGTTACATTTAAACTTCTGCACATCAGTACACCCAGTGAAGCAGGCAGCAGGAGGGGAATTTCAAAGTCTACATGCTCGAGGGAAGAAACTATTAGATTAGAAATCTTTCTGGCATTTAGGGACATCAACATTGAAGGGGTGAGATCTTATTGCTAAGCGGGTTTGTCGGGGATATGTACACCGAGGGGGCACAAGTGAAACGAGTTCATCAGAACACATTCCATTAAAATATTTGTAAAACAGGCACAGTGATGCAACATTGCGTAGAAGGGACAGGTGCTGAGGCTTAGTTGATAATGTTGGACCGATTAGATTGACACCTCTTATTATGACCCTATTTAAGAGGGAGACACTAGTGGTAGACGCACCAGCCCAGTTGTGGTAACAAATGCTCCATGCATGAGCGAATGGTGGCCTTGTAAAGGTATAGGATACTCTCAGGATTGATTATTCTTCTAGCTCGATAGAGGGAAATCACGTTCTTTGCAGCGGCCTTTGCAATGTTTTCAGTGTATTTGATTCAGTTCACATTGCCCGCAAATGTTAGACCGAGGAGTTTGAATCTAGATTTCTCAGATAGATTGCTATTTGTCATGGATATAGGCATGGATATATATATATATATATATATATATATATATATATATATATATATATATACAAATAAAAACTTATTAAGATAAGAAAAGTTGAACACTTTCAAGGGGAGAAAAACAATTATATTACGTGAAAGATGTGGAATAAAAAAATATGTAACTTTATTATATCATCAGAACCATAAGGAAAAATTAAGGGGAAAATAAGGAAAAGATATCATTAAGTCATGGGATTTCAAAACTAAATGCTTCTCATTAGAAGACGAAAATGACCAGAATTATATAAAATGCAAATATAAAAATAACTAGCTCAATGACATTTGGAAATAAAATGTGAATGAAAGAAGAGGATAAAATTATAAATAGTGATGAAATGTTGGTGCAGCATACAAGGGAAAATAGAAAGAGTAGTATGAATGTTGGTAATATTTACTTTTTTTTATTAACTTCTTTTTATTCTTCTGATGATATAATAAAGTTTTATATAACTTTTATTCCTCGTCTTTCATTTATTATATATATATATATATGTGTGTGTGTGTGTGTGTGTGTATGTGTGCTTGCGTGTATATATATATATATATATATATTTGTGTATGTGTAGAGAGCGAGAGATAGAGAGAGAGAGAGAGAGAGAGAGAGAGAGAGAGAGAGAGAGAGAGAGACAGACAGACAGACAGCAGACAGACAGCAGGGAGAGACAGAGAGAAAGAAAACTAAAAATTGGAATTTACAATCAAAATTTATTGTTCGACTAAATACTTCAAAAAACACTAGACAAAGTCCTTATTCAACGGAGTTTCAAAGAAGGCTATTCTTGCTATTCTTCTAATTTTAAATTTACACTTAGAGTTTTAATTTCTTTCCCATACTAGCAATGGGTGCCCGGCGTAGCCCGGGTATTTGGAGATGTATGCTGAGAAAAAAACAAAAAAAAAAAAAAAACGGTAATTTTTTTAAAACTTTGACCCTTATTATGACCCCTCAATCTTTATTGTTTTGGGCTACCATCAAGTTATTAAGTTAATTCGATGTCCAAAGAACCAATATCTTAAATGTCAAGTGTTTAGACCCATGCTGAAATTCAAGTGTACTTTTAACAGACATCTTGCTGCTCAACTCTTCTATTGGTATCTGTACAACTTATGTCACTGACAGTAGCTCCTTACATCAAAGTGGCACTGTGCCTTGTTTGAGGTAAAAATATATTATTTTTTAAAATTATTTTATTAGTACTTTTCAAATACCATATACGAAACTGCACTCATCAAACTAAAACAAGCTCTGCCCTTTACGTTGACGTTATGACAGATTATTTGTCTGAAACCACAACTGACAGTTGCTCGGTAATTAACGTAATCCCAACTGGTTCAATAGATTGGTTCATTCGAGGATTGCAACCAATTGCATTTGTTGTCATGAAATCGAATGAAATTGGCATTTAACCAGATCCGTTTTGAAAGTTAGTGATACAAGCACATAGTGGCTAATTCTGCTCATATATTGACCATTTGGGATCACTTTATTTTACTAATCAATTTTGTTTTGCTTTATATCAAATAATCTTCTTGCATTAGTCACACCATTTATCATGTGATGCATTGCATCGATATTCATCATTACTGGAGTCTATCATGGATAAATTTACAAATTTGTCCCATGAATTGCTACGCTTCCTAATCGGTGTATTTGCTGAATCAACTAAGTGTATGTGTATAAGCGCTTTGTATAAAAATAGCAGTGGTACTGAATAAAATGTTCAATTTTTTGGTAAATTCAAAAGAATCAGAAATATGCACACGACATCGCGTTCATTTTTATTTGTTTTTTTGGGGTTTTTTTACACAGTGATCACCACTTATCAAGGTCCGGAAGGCACTCAGGGATAAGGGTTATTGCAAGTACAGTACGTTAGTGTGGAGATTTGATGAAGTGTTTACTTAAGGGGGCGGTTCATTAGGAATTTGTTAACGTTGGACTTGAAGACATCCAAGTTGTAGTCCGGTGGGAAGCAGGCAGACGGAACAGAGTTCCACAGGCGTGCAGTTCTTAGAAAGAAGCTTTGTTCATGGAATCCGCGTTTTGATTTAGGCACAGATATATAGTGGGGGACCAGAGATTGGAGTTCAGACGAGCACCTGCCATGGAAATAACGATAAAACAAGGATAGGCTCGCAACGTCTCTTCTGTGGGAGAGAGGTTGCAGGGTAGAGAAAATGGCATCCCCCACTAAGCCACAAAGTCTATTTTGTACTCTGTCAAGGCAGGATAGGCTGTTTTTAGCAGCTCCTGCCCAGGCTTCAAATCATAAGGGTCCTGGATATGACATTAACCTATATCAGCTGGTGAGGCCCCAGGTTCCGGGCTTTGGGGAGTGTGGAACCATCCTTTAATTGCCATTACTCCCAGGTAAACTCTGACCCGGAGTGGTAGTACCTGTTAGGGTCCCAACTATGGGTTAAATAGAAACCGACTTGAAAAAAAATATATATTCTATTAAAAAATGTTCTTAAAAAAAAATGGATTTTTAATAAAAGGGTTGATATGCCGTAAAACCAAAACAACCAAAGAAAAAGATCCAATCATAAAGATAATACAGATTTAAAAAAATAGCTAAGACTAAGAACGTAATTTTTTCTCACATTTAAAGCATGGCTATTGATTCATAAACGAATATTTTTATTTTAATAAACATGCTTACATAATTAAAAACGCATGAATTTTGACCCCCATATATATATATATATATATATATATATATATATATATATATATATATAGCAAAAATGGTAATTAGTAAAAACCTGAAGAGAGTTCTTAATACTATTGCAGAGTATATATATATATATATATATATATATATATATATATATATATACTCTGCAATATATATATATATATATATATGTATATATATATATATTAAGTAATGTGATTGATAATTTAAAATTTAAAAATCAAAGTATAATTAAATTTAAAATCCGTTTCATAAGAAGGAACAACAACAAAATCAATTATCTGTACGATCGTTTCGGAAAACAATGCTTTTTTTTTGTGGTAGACATCAAGTTACGTACAATAATTACATATAGTTTTTTAATAAGCAAGGTCTCCTCGTCAGCAAATTTTGAAGGGCTTTTATTTAATTTAAAAGACACCATCAATAAACCTCGCATTAAAAGTAAGGCAGATGTATCTTTTAATTTTTCGCTTTTTGAAATCAGGAACTATATTCTTATGAAACGGATTTTTAATTTAATTATAATTTGATTTTTAAATCTTAAATTATCAATCACATTACTTAATATTGAATTAGCTCTAGGATATTTACCTATCGAGCTTATTATATATCTAAATTACAACGAGTACTTTCTCTTTCCTGTATTTTAATTAAACTAGTAATTTCACTGCTACATTGAAATACACTCAGCTCTTTAGACTATTATTCTAATCTCCTTTAAATATATATATATATATATATATATATATATATATATATATATATATGTGTGTGTGTGTGTGTGTGTGTGTGTGTGTATTTTATTACCGTTTTATCTGCTTAGTTAAACATGTTTCGGTTACCGAATGGTATCAACGCCCAGTCCTGGTCCGAGCCCTTCGGGGCCTGGGCAACAAGTGCCAAGCAAAGACCATATGTGGGGGCAACCCCACATATGTTATTGGTCAATATAGTGGAAACTCTTCATACCAACTGTCACTATCCAGGTCCCCTACTCCTCGGGGAGATGGTCCCCATTTCCCCTTCACTCTCCACATTAAAAGAACGGCCTTGTGCCTAATTTGCTCAGTGGGGAAGCAAATAAATACATTCAAACTTTGTAGAAATGAGTATTATGATTAGGAACAACTATATTTGAAGGAGAAAAAAAAATACAAAAAACACACAAAACAAAAGAATTTCAATTCTAATTCGACAACAGTTAAGTTTTAAGATTTAAGAATCATTGTGGTAAGAGGCGAGGGGGAGTTTAAAATGTTACACCAGGCACAAATAGGAATAGAAATAGGTATAGAGGGAAAGGGAGAAGGAGAAATGTTAGAAAAAAGGACGTAAGATGGGTAAAACGTTGAAGGCGCAGGTAGGGGGAGAGAAGGGCAGGAATAAGAAATAAAAGAAGGAGAGAGAGACAAGTAGTTAATGATGGGGCCCTAACTTGTGAACTGTTGGTAGCTATAGCGGTTAGTCGTTGGATACATGTCATATGGAGTTTGACACGTAAAATATTTATGCGGTTTGGAGGGGGGGTTGTTTGCAATAACTAAGTTGCGACCTTTCAAAACATGCTTAGTAATATCCAACTTTAGTGCATTTATCTATTTAAATGTATTGACTCTAAAAGGTCTCTAAGAGATCGAGTAAATTAAAAAAGCAAGATATGAATGGAATTAATATAAAGAATATGAAACCATGAAAATATGCAAAAGGGTAAAGATTGAAAATGTTAAAAAATTGATATTGAGATTATATTGTCTTTTATTGCCATGAGAAAACATTTTTCTTAAGTGATGAGTGAAAAAAAAAACATAGGAAGCTTCCAGAGTGATAAAGCAAGTGTAGTGTAGTCGGAAGGGGGTTCATATTAGAGGCACATATCAGAGAGATGATAATGACATTTATATGCTATTTACATCATGACGACTGTGATAATAATTATAAGACGGAGCTGAGACATTTGTGCAACATTTCTTCTTAATACAGCTGGGGGGGATACATTATTGATAATGATGGCGGAACATTAATTAAAAGGGGTTTATACAAAGTTCGTTTACAAGATTATACTTAAAACACATTTATCTTTTACTTTTCGTTGAATGACGACAGACCAAGACAACAGTTTACAAATATAGATGATTCTTTATTATTTCCAGCTGGTTGATTTGATGCTGGTCAAGAAATCAAACCCTTACAACTACATAGTCTTCTCCTTCCCCTTCGCCTCTAAGGGCAACAGCTCTCAGTCTGAGCGACTCTTTCTGAGTCTCTTCTCTAGCTCTCTGGCACTGTCTGTGACTGTCACTATCTCCTTACGTCGAACCCTGTCTCTATATATTGGAAATCTCCTTTCATGATGACGTCCACGGCCTGCTTAACCACGTGAAATTTATTCATGTGGATTTCCAAATACTCTTTTGGCAAACAAAGAATTCCATATTTGAATTGTTCAATATATTTGTTAATCATCTATAAATATGAAAGCAAAAATGTTTGTGTGTGCGTGTGTGTGCGTTTTCGTGTATGTCCAAGAAAGCCTTTTTTTCCGAGAACCGATCGGTCGCCTCATAACTTAAATATTTTAATATCGCGCATAAATGATAATATCTACGAGTTAACAACCGGGGTCGCCTGTCTATATAATTCGCCCGACTTTGAAAAGATAGATATTCAACAATTTTCGATCGCCGCATGTGCATTAAGATTTTTCGTATAAAAAAGGAACGAACAGACTCGCGGTAAATAAAACACTGCCCTACACTCAAAGTTGACGTCATACTCTCGTCAAAAACGGGCACCTGCCTTTAAACGTCGCTCATTTTTTTTACACTTTATTATTTTCCAACTGCGCGTCAAGGCTTGGTTTTTTTTTACAACAAACACCCGGGTCACCTGGCCAACAATTTTTCTTTTAATTACCCAAAAAACGCACACACCTACAAACACCTGGGCAACGCCATGTACCCCCGCTAGTTATTTCTAAACTCGTATTGTCCATTCTTTAACTGACATATTTAATATCCAGTTATTTATAAAAGAATGAGCAATCGATCGAATTCCTAACTTAAATATCTATCTCAGACATAAATAAGATTCAGTTATTCGCGAGAAAAATGATAATCGTTCTGCATGCCTAGGATTTTAATATGTATTCTTTTTAAACTTTTGTTACTGGGCTCGATTCTAACCTTTTCCAAATATCATTTTGAAACTTATTTAGTTTACCTACTGGAGTATACTGGAGTATGCCCCTTTTCATTACACAAATACTAATTTAAATAAGGAAAGCACTACTAAAACCAAGTTTCTATCTCACTACCTCCTCGAAGAAAAACTATTTTTAAGGCCTGAAAAAATAAATCCCCTGAATCTAAAGTAGCGCTACTAAAACCAATAAATATGGTTATGATTATGATTATAGTTATATATTGTATATTTATATTTAAAATTGATTTTTTAGTTTAAATAGTTTAAATTACATTTATTTTTAAGGAAAAAATGTTAAAATAAGTTCAAAACAAAACATATTGTAGGCCATTGTGTACGTTTTGAATAGCAGCAGTGGCTTTTAATATCTGATTTGAGACAGGGCGGCCATAGAATAGGTAAGCAGACGAATCTTTGTAAACAGGAAATCACAAACGGGGTTGACCATTGTAAAGACCAAGCAAGCAAGCACGCTGACCTGAGATTTATAATTATATATATATATATATATATATATATATATATATATATATATATATATATATATGAATTACAATAAGTTTACCAAGGTAATCAAATGGTAAACTTAAAATATATTATAAATATTATAGAGTTAATATTTACAAGTAAAGTAATCTCAACCAGATGTAAAAGCTCAATAAAACCGAAAAGGAAATAGAGCTTATAATCATTTGCTTAATCATTTGTTCATATATATATATATATATATATATATATATATATATATATATATATATATATATATATGCATATATTTTCATAACTTACTATATATATATATATATATATATATATATATATATATATATATATAACTACTTCATTTACCCACATAAAATTAATATACGAAAGTATAGATTTATGCGTAAACTTTAAGTATTTACTTCAAAAGTGCTCAATACGTAGGTAGAGCTAGTTAGTAATTTATAAAATATATATGGCGATTAAGCTACACTGAATATTCGGCGTTTCATCCACTATAGGATTCGTCCTATAGTGGATGAAACGCCGAATATTCAGTGTAGCTTAATCGCCATATATATTTTATAAATTACTATATATATATATATATATATATATATATATATATATATATATATATATATAGTAAGTTATGAAAATATATATGTCAATTAAGGTACACAGAATATTCCATGCGTAATCCTTGGGATAATTTGTCATAAGCCTTACAAATTATTACGAGATGAAACGCGGAATATTCTATGTACCTTAATTGCCATATATATTTTTTCATAATTTACTACCTCGCCCTACTTATCACTGTTGAAGTAAATACTTAAAATTTTCGCATAAAATTATGTCTTCGTATATATATATATATATATATATATATATATATATATATATATATATGTGTGTGTGTGTGTGTGTGTGTGTGTGTGTGTGTGTGTTGAGTATGTGTTTTAAAATCGCCAGCAATTTAGTAGTTAAATTTAAATACTGTGTCATTGATAAGTTTACACACAACGTTATACTATTAGCATAAACTGCATGGTTTAACATCAACAATTGGCTCGAGTGGAACAAGTTACTGTGGATGCTTTATTAACTTCCGGTTTCAATTGACTGATTTATTGCAGTTTATTAGACAGATGTTTTGTAGCTAAGAGTTGAAACATTTATTCATTCTTAGAAAATGATCATGGTGTGTGTTCAAGTTTCCAATCGTTAAACTGGTAGCAAGTGGTGATCACACATCGTCTGCAGCTGTGAACGCAATAAAAAAATGCGATGCCACCACCAACATACGTGCAAATGTCAACATGCACGATCATCGAAGATTTTCGATTTTTTTTTTATTCTGATATTTTTTAACGTTTTACTTCTTAAATGCATGACTTCTTGCGTTTGTCGCCATTTTCTAAACAGAAAATTCAAATATTTAACAAAAGTCGAAATACTAAATTATTCATTGGATGTTTTTGATTTGGTCTTTAGTGTTTTATTTTTTCAAAATATTTATTTTTATTCTTACTTTTGTTTAATACTTAATGCCGTTTTATATGTGAATTTTAATTTTAATTTTTTTCTTGGTTTCTTTTGTTATTTCTTATCCATTTCATTGTATCCTATTAGCAAGGAGACTCGACGGTGCCTAGGATTGAATGAAGATCGACGAATCATTCACACATTTCAATAAATTTATTGCTGAAATCGGTAAAATCACCCATATTACAAGCACATCAATTATATGCACTCAGTGTTACTCATTTCCTTGTTAATCACGGCTTGGGCTTTATATTGTTATACATTTTCACTTGTAATACATTCATTTCTGCCCCGGTGTCAATTTTAAAATTCAACTGATATCTCGTTTAGTTGTAATTTTATTTTATATTTATCTGTCAAAAACACATGTATCTTCATTTTCAATACGAAGTCCATAGTGTATTGTAGTGACTTCACGTAGTCTTAATTATCGTTTGTTTTCCGACATTGTACAATATTCTCTTTTTTGTTCGGCATATATATATATATATATACATATATATATGTATATATATATGTATATTTATATATACGTTATAATTTTTATAATTTATTACC
>NC_136505.1:109079351-109101851 GCF_053919585.1 Euprymna scolopes
GCTGGCATGTTTTTTTACATAGAAGTCACTACTTATCAAGCTCCCGGAGGCCACCCGAGGATAATGGTTATTGCGTGTACAGTAATCAATGGGATAATATCGTAGTAATCGTTAGTAACGGAGAGTTGATAAAGTGTCTTACTTAAGTGGGCGGTTTATCAGGAATTTGTTCATGTTGGACTTGAAGAGATCCAAGTTGTAGTCAGGTGGGAAACAGGCAAAGAGAAGAGAGTCCCACAGGCCTGCATTTCTAAGAAAGAAGGTTTGTCCATGGAATCTACGTTTTAATGTAGGCACAGATACAGAATGGGGAAAATTATTAACAGTGGTCTCAGGTACACGAGTGTTTTTCGTGAAAGATTGGCGAGGGAAGACCAGAGATTGGAGCTCAGACGAGCACTTGCCATGGAAATAACGATAAAACAAAGACAGGCTCGCAACATTTCTTCTGTGGGAGAGAGATTGCAGAGAAAAGAAAATGGCATCCCCCATTAAGCCACGAAGTCTGTTTTGTACTCTATCAACGCAGGATAAGCTTCTTTTTGCATCTCCTGCCCAGATGTGGCAGCAGTACTCCATCATTAGACGCACTCGTTTGATTTGTGTATCTGGAGTAATTCGTAGAATGTGCCTGCTTTTATAATGACGTTTGTAAAGATACTTTTTTCTGTCTTTGTTGATATTTTACTGTATGTTGTGTCATTGTAGAAAGAGAAAAATTAACAGACGTTTTGTGTATGTAGACAATGTCACAATATGCGAAAAGGATAAAAAAGAGCATGACTACAACCTTCAAAGGTTTTATAATGTAGTGAAAAGATACAACATCACGCTCAATCAAAGTAAGAGCATCATTTCTGCTACTTCTATCACACTTCTTGGTTACACAATCCGGAACAACCAAATTGCTCCTGATTACCAGAGGCTAAAACCACTCCTTGAAACGCCACCGCCTCTAAATTTCCGGTCTCAAAAATGAATAATTGGTATGTTCTCTTACTATAGTAAATTCATTCGAAATTTTTCTGATAAGATACTGCCTCTCAACCATAACAAGGAGGTTTCACTGCCCCCGTCTATTCTAAATTCTTTTCAGACGCTGAAGACCGACTTAAGAAATGCTACTCTTATAACTGTTGACCCGGATAAAGAATTTGTAGTAAAAACTGATGCCAGAATTTTTTTTTGTTTTTTGAAATTGTGGAATTGTTTATGTTAGTGCTAATTTGTTTGTTATTATTTTCTTTTTATAGTACAGTAGCGGTGGTGGGCTGTGCGCATGCGTAAAATACGTTTAAATATGATATATTGTCCATACTTCGTATATATTTTTATAGTCGTGATTTCTAAAAGTAAGAAAAACGTATTTGGGCGCCATCAGCTAGAATCGAAACATTCAAAGCTGGTCAAGTCACAACTGTACAAACGTGCCACGCATATAGAGTGATTAAAATTAAAAAATTCAAAATGATGATGAATGCACAAAATGCTAAACGATTTTTTCAATTTTGACCCATTTTTAACTCCTTAAAAACAATTTTAACTGGTTAAAGCGCCATGAAAGAACGGCCTGTAAAAAAATCCCATCATTTGAGACCGCTAGCGCTGATTTAGTTTCTGTGGCGGTAGAGTTTGAAAATATGTACACAGACAGACAGGCCGACAAACAGACATATAGCCGTTTATATATAAGATTTCGTCTATAATTACTACAGCATTGCGTTTGTCTGTTTCTTTTATAATTATGTTATGGCGTTATGGTTCCGGATATTTATTAATGCTTGGTTTAGCTTGAGTGTTATGTTTATTGTGTTTTTTCTTTCTGGCGGTTGAGTTAGTCAGAGATTTTCAAAGAAGGTCTTTACATTTTTCGTTAATTTCATCAGAATTTTTAGTTCAGATGTCTTCGCCGAGATTTATTGAATACTAGACTGGGTGGCCGGCGTTGCCCGAATGTTTGAAGGTTGAGTAAAAAAAAAAGTTGTAGTAGGTAGCAAGCCTGAACACGTGACAGGATGGCGGAAAAGAAAGTGAAAGAAAATCTGACGTCTTACCGCTACTCCATGACGCAACCGGAAGTTCGGGACGTTAAAATTGGGCAAAGTCAGTATAACGGATACGATGACTTTCAAGAATGGCTCGCATGAAATCGAACGATCCTTGTGGGACACTGCCCAGTTGAATGTGAAGGAATTAATGTCTTTGGCAAAATTTTCGATATTTATCGTCTAAGACGTCAAGCTGCTTTAAAATGATACCAACCTTATGATATCTGTCGCCTCTATCGAAAGTTTTAGGCAGGCATGCAGACATAGATACATACATACATAATGATTGCAACGTCTTATAAGACGAGTGCCACTCCCTCAGACATTTAAAATCCATGAGCCCTAATGCCTGAGGGAGTATCTATACAAATATGATGTTACAAAGTCTTAGCTTTGTACGACAGCTAAGTCTCTCTCTCGGTTCAAAATGTTGAGATCCAGCAACAAGCAAGAGCAAGATAGCCAGCAACAAATTAAACTGCAGACCAGCTTAATGCGGGTAATGCTTTTCCGCTTTATGGTTTTTTTAAATCAGAGTTTTGCTTCTCCTAGAAAGGTTGCCTTCACCATGGCTTACGGGAGCCCTCTCCACCCCAATACACATATACACACACACAAATATACACGGTGCTAGTTGGCAGTTGACCAAGAAAAGTGTTCATTCGCCCTTTGGAAGGTCTTGTTTTTAATCCTTGAGGGAGACTAGCCGCCCTCCTCACCAAACAAGTCTGGTGGGGGAACCAGTTTAGTCGCCGGTGACCCGACCATGAGGCAGGTAGTACTGGGTTACATGGTACCAGTAGCACATGACATGACCTGACAAAATACATACATACATACATACATACATACATACATACATACATAAATACATACATACATACATGCATACATACATACATACATACAGTTAAACAGACAGGTAATATTTATGTCATACATGTAGGAAATCAGTCTAATTTGTTTTAAAATGAAGAGAATAGTTATGTGACAATATATGCGAAAATAGTGTATTTATGGAATTGTAACTGTTTATATCTCTCGTATGATAACGAATTCTTTTCTTTAGAACATATTTAGTTTAACCAAAGTATATATTTTGAAAATCGTGTTTTATTTCAGAAGAGTTTCCGATTAGGTAGCAATTTTGCACCAGTCTTGGCGATGAAAAAGTGTTTCATAGGTAGCTGTTTTATATATATATATATATATATATATATATATATATATATATATATGTGTGTGTATATATATATATATATGTATATATATATATATATATATATATATATATATATATATATATATATATATTGGACTTTAACATTCTGGAGGCAAAGAGCAAATGTTTTCCTTGTATTTACATGAAAAAATATGTGCGGGAATATTAAATATCAAATATTTTATGGAGCAATTCCATTTGATGGATGTAAAGGTTATGCTGCGATGCGATGCGATTTACAAGAAAATTATGATTGTTCTAAAATTTATTGTCGGCGAAAAATTCGAAAAGTATTTTAAGCCCTGTATCTGAAGAAAAATCATTTTGAGACAAATCTTGCCGTATATTGTTCAACGCCATGAGCGGCTGTAGACAGGCAAGCGTTAATATTTTTTTTACATGGGGGTCCCCACTTATCAAGGCCCGGAGGCCACTCAGGAATAAGGGTTATTGCGTGTACAGTAATCAATGAGATAGTATTGTAGTAATCATTAGTATTGGAGATTTGAAAGAGTGTCTTACTTAAGGGGGCGGTTTGTCAGGAATTGTTTTATGTTGGACTTGAAAACATCTAAGTTGGAATCAGGTGGGAAACAGGCAAACGGAAGAGAGTTCTACAGTCGTCAATTTCTGAGAAATAAGCTCTGCTAAATGAATATACGTTTTGATTTAGGCACAGATATAGAGTGGGGAAAATCATTGACAGTAGTTTCAGCCAGACGGGTGTTTCTCGTGAATGATTGGCGAAGGGGGACGAGAGGTTGGAGCTCAGACGAGCAATTGCCATGGAAATAACGATAAAACAAAGACCGGCTCCTAACGTCTCTTCTGTGGGAGAGAGGCTGAAGGGAAGGGAAAAGGGCATCCTCTACTAAACCACGAAGTCTATTTTGTACTCTGTCAAGGCAGGATAGGCTGTTTTTAGCAGCTCCCGCCCAGATGTGGCAGCAGTACTCCAGTATTGGACGTACTTGGCTTTTATACAGATAGAGAATTGTATCAGTAGTGAGATATCTTCTGGAGCGGTAGAAGGATCCCACCATTTTCCCACCGTCCTTGGCAACAGACCTGATGTACTTGTTCCATTTCAGATCAGGAGTAAAGGTCAAACCAAGAAGCTTGTCAAAACATGGAGCTTCCCCAAGACGAGAGCCATCCATTTCAATTGATGCCAGATGGGGATCAGAGCGTTGATGATGTAAAGATAGAAGCTTGGTTTTGGATGCATTAAAAGTGACCAGCCACGCCTTCCCCCACTATACCACGCGCTCAAGATCAGAGGAGAGAGAAATAGAGAGAACTTTGTCATTTACGGCCTTTGATGTTTGCCATAGATGGTCATGATGAGCGTGAGCTAAATTCGTAAAGGACGATTGTTTGAGCTTATCTTTTGTTAATAGCATTTACTACCCTAAAAAATTGAAAATATTGTGACTAATGTCGTTGATAATTTTAATAATTTTGGGATATACAGTTTGAATACAAATTGGCCCTAGAATGTTTAGTTTTCTGGTATCTTTTTTATTATATACTCAAATGTGTCTCCACTGAGAAAAGGCCAGTCATTTCATTCGTTGTTAGAAGAAAGCTTGCATAATGCAATGGGGAAAGTGGTGCCTTGTTACTTTTAATGCATCTAATACCAGGCTTGGGTGTTTACATCATCAACGCTCTGATCCCAATCTGGAATTAATTGAAATCGATAGCTCTCGTCTTGGGGGAGGCCCCATGTTTTGGCAAGCTTCTGGGCTTGACCTTTACTCCTAATCTTAAATGGAACACACATTAAATTCGTTGCCAAGGCCGCTAGAAAGATAGTGGGATCCTGCTATCGATCCAGTAGATATCTCACTGCTGATGCAATTCTCAATCTATATAAGAGACAGGTACGTCCAGAGATGGAGTACTGTGACCACATCTGGGCAGAAGCTGCTAGAAAAACTTATCCTTCCTTGATAGAGTTCAAAATAGACTTCATCACCTTGTACGGGAGGTCCTTTTCTCTTCCTTGCAACCTCTTTCTCATAGAAGAAATGTTGCGAGTTTGTCCCTGCTTTATCGTTATTTTCATGGCAAGTGCTCATCTGCCCCCCAACCTCTGGTCCCCCTTCGCCAGATTTTCACAAGAAACACCCGTTTGGCAGAAAACACTATCACTAATTTCCCCACTCTTTATCTGTGCCTAAACCTAAACGTAGATTCCATGAACAAAGCTTCTGTCTTAGAACTACACGCCTGTGGAACTGTCTTCCGTTTTCTTGCTTTCCAGCTGATAACAATATGGTTGTCTTCAAGTCTAACGTAAACAAGTTTTTGATGAACCGTTCCATATAAGTTAACAAATTTACCGAATTTCCATTATAAACGATTACTATATTGTCCAATTTCTACCGTACACTCTTTAACCCTTATCCTCAAGTGGCCTCCTGGCCTTGATAAGTGGTGATACCTTTATAAAAAAAGCAACGCTATCAAGATTGTAACAATTCTACAGCGTCATTATTATATGAGGTGTCGTTAATAAGTTGGCAGACATTTTTGTACAAGCATTTAAAATTGTCATAGATTTTTCAATATCTAATATGTTATTGGTATCCATCTTATGAGATGAGTGACAAATTTTTATGATTTCACGTTCAAATGAACAACTACATTGGAATACACACTACTAAAGCCTGATTGTCACAGCTAATTAATTTCAGAAATGCAACCTGGATGTGATAACACCTTTGAAAAACGATATTCAATAAAATTATGTTTTAAACTTTAAAAAATACCATAGAAACGTCTTGCATGATCGAGCACCAGTTTTTTGGTTGGTTGGTTGGTTGGTTGGTTGGTTGGTTGGGTTTTACGACATGTCAACCCTTTTCAGGTTATTTAATGCCGAATCCAGTGATTTTAAAGAACAATTTTTTAGTAGAGTTTTTGTTTTTGTTTTTTAAGTCGGTTTCTATTTAACCCATAGTTGGGACCCTAACAGGTACTACCAGTCCGGGTCAGAGTGAACCTGGGAGCAATGGCAATTAAAGGGTGGCTCCAAAGCCCGCAAGCTGGGGCATCACAGTCGGATATAGTTTAAGGTCATATCCAGGACCGTACCAGTTTTTGAGTGGCACAAGAGAGTCAAGAAAGGCATAGAGTCTGTGAAGGATAATGAAAAATATGAAAGGAGTAAGGAAGTAGACCATAAGTGATTATGTGGAAACTGTACGTACCCTTATTCGCGAGAAACTGAAGATGCGGAAATTTCACGCGAAGTTTGTCCCAAGGATGCTCAAAGATGCTCACCTGTGTTTATTCTTTTATTTTCGGTATTCATATTAAAGTGGGCATAATTCTAGCATTCAGAAATTGAGATGCTGTCAGTAGCATTCTAAAAGAAAATAACGATAGATGAATATCTAAGTTAACACCATACTACAAAAATAGATTTCTTCATCGATATCACGTACGGTTCGTCTCAGTTCTTGGTTTTGCACTTTTACCTAACTCATACTTGTGGCTGTATACTTGTGTTATTTTCTTTTTACATTTCCCCCCAAAAAACCGGCAGTGTCAATCAAATAATTAAAATGCAAAATATATTTAGTTTTTGTCATCAATGAACTTTAGAAAATTATTGTTGTTAATATTGAGGGCGTTAATTAATTTCTTTTTACTTAATTTTTAAATTTATCAAATTCTTAATATAAAAATGTATTTTCTATTAAATTTTTACATCCTTTGAATTCTGCATTTAAGAATTCCTTTTATTTTGAAATTTATATTTATTATGTTTAGACGTTTTTAAATTTATTAAATTCAATACTTTGGAATGTATTTTTGTTGTATTTTTAAATTTATCATATTTTGAATTTAAAAATATTTTATCTGTTGAATTGAGGTCAAGAAAAAAACTATGGTGTTCAATTGTCTGTGCAGAATAATGGCGGCCATGAACGTTGGGTTCACTCGTACTCTTTTCCCGCCTCATTCTCTGCCATAAAAAAGCTAGATCATAGGGAACTTGAAAAGACTATTAAAGTCGAAATGGATTAGGAAACGATTTGTCTGAAACCAACCGATGCAAATCCGTTTGTTTCTCGCGACTGGGTCGATTTTAGATAATTTTTTCACGTTATTCCTCTTTTTTATGGTTTATCGAATTTCCTCCGAGGATTTCATTGACAATTTTTAGCTAGATCCTTGAAATATATGTTGTCCGGCTTGTTTAAAACAAAGACTCATTTTGCAGTGCCACAAATTTACAGTGTGGTTAGGCCATAACAAGTGATTATTGTACTAGTCGAGATATCACAGGAGAATATTAGGTCATTTAAGTTAAAGGAAATCATAGCTTTTATATATATATATATATATATATATATATATATATATATGTATGTATAAATCCCCGAAACAGTGTTTCATGGTAAACAACTGATGATCCCTTGAAAAATGATTAAATGATTTACTGACTAGATGGTTTTCTAACGAATGATAAAAAATATTTTTTGTATAGTTTTAAAGGTTTAAAACTTCAAAGACTATATATATATATATATATATATATATATATATATATATAAAGTAATAGCGTTCGTGTGTGTGTTTGTCTGTGTGTACAACTCCCTATGATCCAAGAAATATAAAGTGTTTATAGTGCGTGTACACCTCTCCTGGTCAAGAAATACTAATGCCCATTGTAGGATACTCCTGTCAAATGAGACATTTATTTTTATGTGTAACTTCTAGATATAGCATTCTTCACATCACATATACATCGACTGAGTTATGGTTATTAGCATATCACATTAAATTAAATCATTTTAAATAATTAGCTCGATTATATTACTTATTTCAATAAGTAATAGCCTCGTTAATACTGTACTATTTAAAAATATAATTTAAAATGTAATTATTTAGTTTGTTTTCATTTTAATTTATATTTTATTTAACTTAAATTTACTTATTATTATCGTAAATCTGAAACCTTTTTATTTTCACACCAGAAAACCAAGGGGAATAACTGTGATAGTTTAATTCTTTGAGCACGTTATTAAATATTTTCTATAATAGATTTATTTTCATTTCGAAATATTCTTCTAAGTTGAATTATTATTTTTATTTTAAACTCGGAGGTAATTTTTTTCGCTTATTCTTAATTTTTAAGTAACCTTTTCTTTTGCAGAAAATGAACTCAGAGGCCACCCGCTTTCTTCGGAACATGACGCCAACAGCCGGAGTAAACCGAGCGTCGCCGATGAAAGAATAACAAGAAAAGAAAACCTACCTTAATTTAAAAATTTTATTAACTGTAAAGAATAATTTTATATTAATATTTTTTGTATTTTTGTTTTTGCTATATACAGTTGTGCCCGATATTATTCATACCCCCCCTTGAAAATTGAGTTTATTAGGTGTAACTTTGTAAGAATTTATTGTTTACGTCCATATTGATACATATTCTTAATAAACCTCTTCTGATCATTTTCGTCATTTTAAAATCTCGGGATACTTGTAATAAAAGAAATATACAGCTATTTATAAAATCTGCAATGTTCAAAAATAATCATACCCCCTTATTTTTTCAGTATTAATCGAGTTTCTGACTGTTTGTTTCCTGTTTGATTCTTATTTTGAATGCTTTTATACAACCTTTGATTAATTTCATTTCGTTTTTTGCATTTTTCAGAAATTAAAATGATATCAACTGAAAACCAATAAAAGAATAAAAATTATTAGAATGGGGAAGAAAAAAGAGCTTAGTAATGATCTTAGGACTAAAATTGTGAATTCACATAAGGATGGTTTAGGTTACAAGTCAATTTCCAAGAAATTTGAGGTCCCTACAGCAACAGTACAGAGCATCATCAAAAAATTCCAGAGCCACCACACAACAAACAACTTGATTGGTAGAGGAAGGAAAAGGAAACTGTCTGTTAGAGCCACCAAGAATATTGTAAGAGGTGTTAATGCAAATCCAACCACCACTACTAAGGACATTTTTGAAAATCTGGAGTCTTCTGGCATAAAAATATCAAGGCAAACATTGCAAAGGACTCTGCATGAAAATGGTCTGAAAGAAAGAAGACCAAGAAGGACTCCATTGCACACCGGAAAACACCTTGCAGCACGTCTAAAGTTTGCTAGGACCCATGTGAATTCTCCAGAGTCCGTTTTCTCAAGTATTTTGTGGACTGACGAAACAAAAATTGAATTGTTTGGCCATATGGATGCTTCTTACGTTTGGAGGAAGAAAGGAGAAGCTTACAACCCAAAGAACACCATACCCACGGTGAAACATGGTGGTGGTAGCCTAATGTTTTGGGGCTCCTTTTCGGATAATGGTGCAGGTAGTTTGGTCAAGATAGATAGAACCATGAAGAAGGAGCAATATTTGGAGATACTCCAGAAAAACATTAGACAGGATGCGGAGAAGCTCCATTTAGGACCAAACTGGGTCCTTCAACAGGATAATGATCCAAAACATACTGCCAAAATAGTCAAGAAATGGTTTGAGGATAATCAAATTAATGTTTTGGAATGGGCTAGCCAGAGTCCCGACCTGAACCCTATCGAAAACCTCTGGCACATATTGAAAACTGAGGTTAAAAAGCGAAAACCTAGAAATTTGAGGGATTTGGAGAACTACTGTATTGAATAATGGTCAAAAATCAGTGTTGATGCTTGTAAAAACCTTGTTGATAAATATCCAAAACGGTTACAGGCAGTTATTAAGAATAAAGGGCATGCTATTGACTATTAGTAAGAGAGGTATGAATAATTTTGAACTAGTGCCATTATTGTTTTTCTTTGTATAATGTTTCAAACTTGCATAATTTATTTATTTGTTGAGTTTAAATTAAATGCTTATGCTTGATTTATTGTTTGAAATCCCTTTAATATTGTCTACCTTCTGGTTTGAGCAATATTCTTATAGATATCTCAAAGATCCGAGGGGTATGAATAATATCGGGCACAAGTGTATATATATATATATATATATATATATATATATATATATATATATATATATATATATATATATATATATATAGTTGGTACTCATACAGAGAGTGGTCCGTGCTGAGATAATAACGTTATTATTTAAAAAGCCATTCTTAACATGTGGAGGGGGTGTTTTGTACCTATTGTGTACTTTAACCTTACAATTGAATAAAAAAATACATAATAAAACTTTAAGTAAACGTGGACATACGATTTAATCCAAACGCGCGGATCACTCTGCATTAGCACCATATACATTTTAGATAAATAATGTTAAAGAATTTTTGGTCAATGTCAAGTTTCTTTCCAACTCCTCAAAAAACTTTAAAATGACGGCTTTTATAAATTTTCGGTGTTTTTTTTTTTGTTTTTTGTTTTTTACGAGGTGGTCATGGCCACAACTTATCAAGGCCGGACAGCCATTCAGGGATAAGGGTTATTGCGTGTACAGTACGTTAATGTTCAGATTTGATAAAGTGTCTACTTAAGGGGGCGGTTAATCAGGATTTTGTTTATTTTGGATTTTAAGACATCAAAGTTGTAGTCAGGTGGGAAACATGCAGACGGAACAGAGTTCCACAGGCGTGCATTTCTAAGAAAACAGCTTTGTTCATGGAATCTACGTTTTGGTTTTTGCACAGATAAAGAGTGGTTTTTGACCGTGGTTTCAGCTAGACGGGTGTTGTTCGTGAAAGATCGGCGAGGGGAGACCAGGTATTGGAGCTCAGTCAAGCACCTGCCATGGAAGTAACGATAAAACAAAGGCTCGTAACGTCTCTCCTGTGGTGCTGAAAAACGAATATCACATTTAAATTTGGGGCATGATATGAAGAAATTACTTTTTTAAGAAGTGGGGGAACACTGTCCTATATAAATTTGACGTAAAATGAGCACCCACTTTCTGGTCACCTAATAATTTCTTCATATCATAAAACAAACTTAACTGTGATTTTCGTTTTTAGCACCCCCGAAAACCGGCGCATTTTTTAAAATTTTTTTAATTTTTTTTAACTTAGAGAATCGTTTATTTTTTTTTATAAGTTAGGACGCTAATAATGCCGTCAGTAAGCTTACATTAGCGTTTTTTTTTTAGGTGGGTATTCAATTATAGAACTGATATAGTTTTTAACAGGTGCTTCGTTTTTCCGTGAGTCACGTGCCGGCATTAACCATTAAACCATTAAAGCAGAATCGTTTGATATTTCACATATATTCTGTTTACATTGGGGGGGGGGCTCCACGGCCCCCCAATGTAAATAGATCTTTTGTGAAATATTTTACTGCTGAAACACCTGTTAACAACTATACAAGTTGCATAATGAGAAAAAAAGTATGTTTTTATAAACTTACTGACAACATAATCAGTGTCCTAAATTATGGGATGTAAAAAATGAACGAATCTTAGTAAAAAAAAACAAACAAACAGCGCCGGTTTTCGGAGATGCTGAAAACGAATATCAGTTAAAATTGTTTTGATATGGAAATATTACTACGTGGCCAGAAGGTGGGTGCTCATTTTACGTTAAATTTATATAGGAAAGTGATCCTCAACTTTTTGAAAAAAAAATTCTTCATATCATAAAACTACTAATCTGCCCCAAAATTTAAATGTGATATTCGTTTTCAGCACCACCGTAAACTTTTTTCAATGTTTTTTTTGAGCAGTTGGAAAGAAACTTGACATTGACTGATTTTTTTTTTGTTCGAGAAGTTAAAAGGTAAGTCAAATAAACACTTTTTTTTTTGTAAAAATTTTTTTTCAAGGACAATTGTAAAAAAAATTATCTTTGTTTTTTTGGGGTGTTATTTTTTATTTTTTATTTTTATTTTTATTTTTTTCTCAAGGAAAAACCTGAAAACTAGAAAAATTTAAACAAAACTGGGTGGGATAGATTTTTTTAAAAAAATTTCATATTAAAACAGATAGTGTTGTCGTTTCCTTAGACTGTTGTTTTATTAATGGTGTGTGTGCGTAAATCGTATTCTGCATTCGCGCTGAACGTCTTTCTGTGTTGC
Organism: Euprymna scolopes; assembly: GCF_053919585.1. Taxonomy (NCBI): domain Eukaryota; kingdom Metazoa; phylum Mollusca; class Cephalopoda; order Sepiida; family Sepiolidae; genus Euprymna; species Euprymna scolopes. The sequence continues at coordinate 109,091,631 of NC_136505.1, forward strand.
TCGCTCAAACGCCCACAATAGCAGTTGTAGGCCTAGACTTGGCAAAAAAAAAATAAGAAAGAAAAGTACCAGTCCGGACGATGTAAAGGTTCGGCATGTGGTAGCCTGACACCCCCAGGCATAGCCATCGCTTAACTTTCCTTGTCCACATGATGCACACGTTTTCGTCCGTGCCAGTAATTTTTTTCTTGACAAAAGTCGAGAACTCAAGTTGGTGTTTCCAGCTGTTCACTTAAGGCTGTAAAATTCATGGCTTTTTTTTTCTGATGTTAAAGTACGAAATGGTGTGCTTTTTTTTTTTTACTAATTAATTTTCTTTTTATCCTCTTCGAAATTGTCGTCTGCCGCTTTGAATTTTCAACTCAGGCGAACGCGCGTCGCGTTGACAACCATCCAGCTACATTGTCAGCTTTATGTTTTTCGTCAGATGGCTTAATTTTCTCGGCGACGCTTGGTTTACTACGGCTGTTGACGTCATGTTCCGGAGAAAGCTGAGTTACGTCTGGATCACTCTCTGCATGAGTACAAACCTTTTTTATTTGTTATTGTTGAGTTATTCGGGGTTTTTCACTGTATTTTGTAGTTTTCCGCCGATATAATTCATCGTTCTGTTTATAATTGTTTATTTTTGATTTAAAAAATCGTAGGCGTAGACCTGACATTAGACTGCTTCAGTCACGGTATGTTTAAGGTCTCCATCAGCGGGGCAAGAAGTTAAGAAAAACTCTACATTCTGGCTCACAATCAAAGAATCAGAAATGTAGTTTACCACGAGGCTTTTCAATGAAAAGTTCTACAAAAGGATATGATGAAAAACTGATATGATATGATTGTAGTATGTTTTCAGTATTCAATGTGTTAGATAAGATTTAAGCATCGAGTTGAAATTTACTTCCCTCTTACAACATCCACTTACTGGACAGGTGCCCACAAAACCTAAGTGTGCAGAAAAGTCCCGTGCGGTGCGCAGGTATCTTTGCTAGTATACAGATAAATGCTTACACACATAAGTACACAGACGGACACACCTAAATAATCCTTGGATAATTTTTGTATATATGTATATATATGCATATGTGTGTGTGTTTGTGTGTTTGTGTGTTTGTGTGTGTGTTTGCGTGTTTGTGTGTTTGTGTGTGTATTGTGTGTGCGTTTGTGTGTGTGCATGTGTTGTGTGAGTGTGTAAATTTCTATGTTAATTTCATAGATGCATCTAAAATGTCATTTCAAGGCTATGGGGGTGTACCTAACATAAAAAAAAGATTTTGTTGCAATCAAGTTTATTGTATTTCATTTATTAAATAGATAATTGTATTTAAATAATAAATATAAAAACATCGTTTGAATTCTCCATACATCTCTTAAAAACTTGATTTAACAAGTATATATATATATATATATATATATATATATATATATATATATATATATATATATATATATGATTGCAACGTCTTGCCAGACGAGTGCAACTACCTCAGTCACTGAAAGTCCATGTGCACTAAGATGCCTTTTTAGTCCGGCCAGCGACTTGCAAACCCTGAAGCATATATGACGCTGAAAACGGTCATCGGTATACACACACACACACACACACACACACACACACACACACACACACACACACACACACACACACACACACAGGAACACACACGCGCGCGCAAACATTTCCAGCCTGGCAGACCTGCATACGTCACACTTTTCCATCGCCACAGAGACTTTTTTTGGGTTTTTTTGTAGAAAATGTCTGAGTGAATATCTTCACAAATATGTTATTGCAGATTTTTAACTTTGTACGACAGCTAAGTCTCTCTCTCTCTCTCTCTCTCTGTTCAAAATTTTGAGATCCAGCAACAAACAAGAGCAAGACAGCCAGCAACAAGTCAAACTGCAGACCAGCTTAATGCGGGTATTGGTCTCCCGCTTTATAGTTTTTTAAATCAGAGATTTGCTTCTCATAAAGGGGTTGTCTTCATCACGTCTTAGAGGAGCCCTCTCCATCCCAATGCTATTCGGTCAACGTCTGCGATTTAGGTTGCTAGGCACCACAGCATATTCCACATACCGGTGCGTCATGCATGCCACTTACAGGGCCTAGCTTCTCTGGAGGTTTCTGTCACGGTTATCTCACCCTTAGCCTTGGGTTAAAAACCTTGGCCCACCAGGATGTGGAGGTCCAGTTATACAGCGACGGGCACACGCTGTTCATCAGAGTTCCAACAATAAATAAGAACAATTCAAAAAAACATGACAGGTAAAATTCGGCGGTCATGAGTTGCGGTGTCTGTGCAAATCCCAAACCAAACGAGCGACCAATAAAGAACACCCCAGCGATCACAACGATTTTTTTTTTACCGATTCATGTTCAAATTAATTTAAACAAATCAATACATAAATTAAAAAAAATACATGTCCGACAAAAAAAAAAAAATAAATAAATAAAATAATAATAATAATAATAATAATAATAATAATAATAACGCTTGGTCTCTTTGAGAGATGATGATGATGATGATTATGAACACAAATAAACATAAGTCAAAATTAATACATGTCCTACAAAAACGGTAATGGACAAACCTTGATGGCAATCCTCTGTTAAAAAGTCCATATAGGGGGAAAAAAACGTTTCATGGACGCTCGTTCATCATCATCATCATCATCATCATCATCATCATCATCATCATCATCATCATCATCATCATCATCATCATCAACACACATATATACACACATATATAGACGCATATATATATATACATACACACAAATTATATATATATATATGATTAGTTCATTTAATGACATGAATTTACATACAAAATATAATTTATGCGTAATTTTTTCAGTATTTTCATCAATAGTGTCCAATACATAGGTACAGCTACGTAGTAATTTATCAAAATGGTAATTAAGCAACACAGAATGTTACACGTTTCATCCTCGTAAGAAATTTCACGCTTACGAATTCTCATGAGAATGAAACGCGGAATATTCTGTGTAACTTGATTGCCATATATATTCATAACCTACTATATATATGGCTATATATATTTATATATATATATGTATATATGTATATATATATATATATATATATATATATATATATATATATATATATATGTATATATAGCCATGGAAATTATATATGAACAAACATTACAAGACCTTTTCACTAACAATCCTATCAGGAGTTAATTATTGGATATCAAAAATGAAAAAAAAAAACAACAAAAAAAAAACAAAAAAAAATCTACCGAACTTTTGTCTCCACATAATCTCTAAAAGATATGTGTCCAAAAACTCCCGGTTGGTTCCGCATTCTCGTTTATTGCGCTGTTTTGCTTCCTTCCACATCCGCTCCACATGATTTGTTGTTGCCTGTGTTAGGACGGGATCTACAAAATTAAGGCTCTGGTTAACTGTTAAATAGTGATAACCCTCCTCTTCTCCAACTTTGCTGTAAACTCTCCAACAGTCTGATACGACCGTGGTTCCCGGCAGAATGTATTTTATTATTAGCGGAAGGAGGATTTCGGCATTCCTATTTGGTAAGTTAACCAAAAAGCCATCCTTTTCGGCGGGTTCGGTGTTAGAGACGTCTGCCGGCGGTTGAAGAAGACTGTCTTGTTGATTTCGACCGTATGGCTTGAGCCTCCTATCAGCCGGGGATTCCCGAGAAAGTAATCCTGGCATATATCTCGCAGAAAATTTTTCCAGTCCATAATTGGGTGGGGTAACCGCAACCCACATTCGCGCTGGAGATTCCTAGTTGCCGCTATCTCGAACGCCCATATCGAAATTCTCGTCTACTGCACGCGAGTCGAGTTGAAACTAAGCGCACAGCGTTTTGATTGGCTGATGACCAATTATCCTAACACAGCAGCAAAACCAGAGATGTCGATGTCATGCGCCGGACAAAGCCGAGCAAATGCTGAGTTACGTCTCGTTCATTAAATGCACAAGTACCATGATATACATAAACAAAAGCAAGCGTCGCATTTTTCAACCAATTAAGTAGCGGGTGAGATTACTGACGACAGTGCTCTAACCAAAGAGGGGGCTTAAAATATTTGTAGTCATCGACATACAGTCCTGTTTCGTTGTATCACGACTCATCAGTGCCGCAAGACTAGCACCTCTCCCAAGCCGAGGATTGAACCTAGAACCATCGCGTCAGTCAGCAGTTCTACAGATCGACCCACGGAAGCGGCGCCCGTAAATAATCTCTCCAAATGTCTATTTAAACAAACACCCGGCCACACTTGTACAGTGCTCTAACCGCTTTGTTCATAAACAACGAGCAAGCGTCGCATTTTTCAGCCAATTAAGTAACGAGTTAGACAACTTACGACAATGCTCTACCCAAAGAGGGAGGCTTAATATATATATAAGCTCTCCCTTAATCTATACTCACCAGATCGGCTTAAGAGAGCTTGATGTGGGTATCGAAAACGGTTCCCTATTATCAGGTCTTAAACCGACGGTACGGATGACTTAACTCATCTAAATTTTCTGAAAATTAAATTGATATAAACTTGCAGTACCCGCTAACCAGTGTTGCCCGGTGAAAACGTGCAAAAAAATTAAAGTGCGATTGTTGTTGTTGTTGCGAAGCATCCAACCTCCTTAAGTTATGAACGACTTTCGGACTAGACACCCCCAACTACTGATATTAAGAACGGCTATTGGAATATCAAAAACGGATTGATATAGGTGTCGTAATAAGGGTATTGAGCAATCCCTAGTCGTAAAAATGTAAATAAAAAATAGCAGCGAGTGGAAAAAAAGTAAAAATAAAAATAGACACAGTAGGCAGCCCATGTTGAGGGAGGTGAAAAACATCCCTTTACCCGTTGAAGCTGTGGTAATTCTTAATAGTTACTTATCGGCCTCCACAACTAAAAATAGTTAGTCTCAAAGTTTTATTAAGAAGCAGAAATTTATTTAAGAAAGAAAAGATGGAATCCTATCCTAAGGAAATTAAACGAAAGTTTTTCCGTGTATTTATCATTTATGATTTGTTTTATTAATTACTGCAATATTAGTTTTCACTTATTTCACTTATTATCGTTACAAAAGTAAATAAGTATATAAAATAAAAATGAACCCAAAACAAAGAAAAAGTAAACATCTCCAAAACAAATGGATTTTCGTTTCATTTTGATATTAAAAAAAGAAATAAAACTGTTTGAATTCGATAACAAAAACTGAGAAAAATGGAGAAAAATCATGAATGTAATGCGTATTTATCGCAAGGCGTCTGATGGCTTTAGACGGGGTTGCAATATCGAAAATAAGGAAAAACCTTATCTGGCGGGTGTTGGCCAGGTGTGAAGAGGTGATGTAGTAAGGTTATAAAGCAAAGGCGAGGAGTAAAAAAGAACATTGAAAAAATAAAAAAGAGAAATATTAAAAAGAAACATAAAAAAATAGAAAAAAGAAAAAAGAAGCGAACGAAAAAATAACTAAAATAACCCTGTTAAAATATTCTATAAAAATCACATCACTCACATGAGCGCGAACGGGAAACCCGTAGGTTACGACGCGGTCCCGACTCCCACTGCTCCACGACGACGTCCTTGAAATAACGCCGTTTTTTTTATTTAAATCAATTTCAGAATGAACACAAGACACGTCTGCATGGTTACGGAAATCGGTTAAAAAGGAACGATTATTTTTCGACCCACGCAGAATCCTTGTTTTCAATAACGAAAAATAAGATCGTACATTTATAATAATTTAAAATAAAATGACTGAAAAATAAAAGAAATGTTGATTATATATTTTGTGTTGTTAAGTAGTTCTGAATGTTTTTCGTTGGATAAAATTTAATTGCATTTATATAGCGGTAAGTGAGGACAATAATGTTAAGTTGGCGAAGTGTTCGTTAAATGCCGGGATTAGTTTGATTCCTCATTAGGAGAATGACACTTATCAGCCAATCAATACAAGCAAAAACATGTCTGGTAGACTTTATTATTTTTTGCTTCGAGGAATGGAAGGGTAATGCTATGTTTATGAGTTTACAGATCAGTTATGAAGGATGGGGTGTCAATATAAGTACCCTGCGTTTAAAATTACGCGGTGGGAAACGGTTAGTTGACTTAGTGATTGGGAGGGAAATTGGGAAATACTTCGTCTGTAGGTGATTGTCATAATGATTATATCACTCCTAGGATGTACTCTAGGTTTTTTATATAACGAATTACTGTGTCTAAAATGGGGTTTTATATGGTTACATGAGATATTGACTAATAGTATAGACATAATCAATTTGTTGTTGTAAACCTACGTTATGTTAGTCCAGAGCGGGAAAAATTGGGACGTTTTATTATATATTAGGAAATGGTATATATATATATATATATATATATATTATCATATAGAAGGGAAGGATATATATATATATATATATATATATATATATATATATAAAGTAATGTGATTGATAATTTAAAATTTTAAAATCAAATTATAATTAAATTAAAAATTAAAAATCCGTTTCATAAGAAGGAACAACAACAAAATCAATTATCTGTACGATCGTTTCGGAAAACAATGCTTTTTATTGTAGTATACATCAAGTTATGTACAATAATTATACATAGATTTTTGATAAGCTCTTTAGACTATTGTTCTAATCTCCTTTAAAGTATTAGTCCCTATAACAGGTCGAGTTTATTTACGTAATTGTAGATATGTTTCATGAGAAGGACTTACAATTATCAACCAAATGCATCCCCATACCCCCTAAAGACACCTTTATAACCAGCTTAATTACAAGTATAAATAAATTTATAAGGAACTTGAGATGGAAGGCTTACCATTTTGATAAATACCAAAATGAAACCACAGAACCCATACACCACCAACCTGGAGAAATAAAAGAAACGATCCTCAGACAAGACAATGAACAAAGAAAAGCAGCGAAATACGACAGACTAAAAACATACAAAAACCCTAAAATAAACAAAGACACTGAAAATTTTGAAAACTACTTAATCAACCTGATTAAAAATATTAAATTTAAGAAAAATAAAAAATATATCACTCCAACACTTCAAAAAATAAATAAATTTTCAAAATCTATTTCTAAAAGCCACCAAAATAAACTCATAGTACCGGCAGATAAAACTGGAAATTTCTACACAATGGACCATATACAATATAAAAATCTAATATATAAGGAACTTAATAAAAATTATAAAACAACAAATAAATCAGCACTAAATAAAATAAATAATGATGCAAAAAACATTTTAACTAAACTTAAAAAAAATAAATACACAGAAATAACGGTACTAGGTACCCCGAGATTTACTTTAAAAGACCACAAACACAGCTTTAATATTAACCCTACTATTAGACTCATTTGCCCCTCGAAATCAGATATAGGACTGGTTAGTAAAAACATATTAGATAGAATTATCCCCAAAATTAAATCCATAATAAAATACCCACTATGGCAATCTTCCAACCAAGTAATCGACTGGTTTTCTAACATTCAAAATAAAAAGACCATTAAATTTCTTTCTTTTGACATTGAATCATATTACCAATCTATATAACCTATCCTACTTAATAAAACTCTATTAATGGCACGAAAATTAACTAATATAACTCAAGACGAAATTAAACTAATACTTATAGCTAGAGAGTCTTTAATAACATCTGATAATTAATATTGGACCAGAAAAAATACCCCTAACCACTTCAACATTTTAATGGGATCGACGGATTCAACTCAGGTCACTGATCTAGTTGGGCTTTTCCTTTTAAATGAAATACATTGTATACTCCATAAACAATTCAAACTTGAAGGAGGACTATATAGAGTGGATGCACTTTTCGTAACTAACTCTACTAATAAAAATTATGAAAAAGCAATTAAGGCTCTACATAAATTATTTAAAAATTATGGACTTAGTATAAAAATAGACCCTAATAAAAAAATTGTTAATTTCTTAGACATAACCTTAAATCTTGAGAATTCTACCTTTGAACCCTATCATAAACCTAACCAATCACTACTATATGTCCACAATCAATCAAACCACCCTAAATCAATATTAAAATCAATAGTTCCCAATATCGCTTTAAGAATTTCTAGACTGTCTTCTACTAAATCCATATTTACCAAAAATGAAAAATATTATAATGAGGCCCTTAAAAACTCTGGATATAATTCACAAATTAAATTCATAAATGAAAATGATAGAAACATAAACTGCATTGAAAATATACCTATTAAGAGCGTAATAATATATAATATGGCAATGTCTTCCCGTATACGAGTCAAGAAAAATAACCAAGAGACAAAAAAAGATAAAACCAAACCACAAATATTAGATAATAATATAAATAAACAGCAAACCAAAACCCGTAAACGTAAGAATAGACACAAGGAGATCCTATGGTTCAACCCTCCATATTCCAAAAACCTAGAAACAAACATAGCCAGAGAATTTTTTAAAATATTAGATAAGAACTTTAAAGCCCCCATAGATATAATAACATTTTCAATAAGAACACAATTTAAGTCTCTTACTCTACTATGCCTAACCTTCATCAAAAAATAATTAGCTCTAATAATAAGAAAATTAATAAACTACAAAATACAACTATACAAAATACATCAGACTGTAACTGTAGAAGAAAAAATAAATGTCCCCTACAAGGCTCATGTAAAATAAAAAATGTTATCTATAGCTGCACAGTATCAAAAACTCCAAATCCACATGAACCTATTAACAGCCATAACTCAACTACCAGATTAAATAATAACACCAACTTAAACCAATCTACCGATCAATTACTAATCAACCCATCATATAATAATCCAACAACAGACCAAACGGAAAATAATCAAAACAAGCAAGAGGTAATATATTTTGGTTCCACATCTGGCCTAATAAAACATAGAACTTCAACGCACAAACATTATTTTAAAAATAACTCTCTGTCAAACCAAACTACTCTATCAAACTATATTTGGCAACTAAAAAACAGCAATATTTCTTTCAACTTAAAATGGCAAATAATTGAGACTTGCAAATCATATAAACCAGGAGATAAATTTTGTGCACTATGTACAAAAGAGACCCTTAAAATTTTAAAATATGAAGATATAAAAAATACAACCAAACTATTAAATTCAAGACAGGAGCTTATGACATGTAGTCATACACGTTGGTTTAAATTTAATAAATATAAACCACCTTAAATCATTAAAAATTACTTATTAGTAAAAATAGATTACAATTTTTTTAAAAAATAAATTAAGTAAGACTAATTATCTCCCTTACACCCTAAAATAAATAAAAGTAAAGAAAACATGACAATTATCTCCCCTTAAAATACGTAATAGTAATATTCTATATATATAAATAAATAAATACGCTAACGGAAACAATTTATTGCACGAGCGTCCCCCCTTTTAAAATTCATCATTCAATAAGATAAAAAGCTATAGCAAACATCTTAATGACTATTTTAACCACAGTTCCTGATTTCAAAAAACGAAAAATTAAAAGGTAAATATCTCTATATATTTTTAAAGCAAATTTATTATGTAAATTGAAAAATATATATTTTTCTCTACTTATTTCTATCTCTAACCCATATTAATTTTCTTATAAATTTTAAATCCAGACCTGTTATTTCAATTTTTTCAGATTCATCTGCCTTACTTTTAATGCTAGGTTTATTTATGGTGTCTTTTAAATTCAATAAAAACCCTTCAAAATTTGCTGATGAGGAGACCTTGCTTATCAAAAATCTATATATAATTATTGTACATAACTTGATGTATACCACAATAAAAACATTGTTTTCCGAAACGATCGTACATATAATTGATTTTGTTGTTGTTCCTTCTTATGAAACGGATTTTTAATTTTTAATTTAATTATAATTTGATTTTTAAATTTTAAATTATCAATCACATTACTTAATATTGTATTAGCTCTAGGACATTTAACTATCGAGCTTATTATATATCTAAATTACAACGAGCACTTTCTATTTCCTGTATTTTAATTAAACTAGTAATTTCACTGTTACATTAAAATACACTCAGCCCTTTAGACTATTGTTCTAATCTCCTTTATATATATATATATATATACATACATATATATATATATATATATATATATATATATATATATATATATATATATATATATATACAGTCATCCACGTACAGTACTG
>NC_136505.1:109104351-109129351 GCF_053919585.1 Euprymna scolopes
GATTCAAATTTATAGAATTTAGTCTTTCCACCATTGTTTAAAGGAATGCATAATTTGGCCCATAAGTATTTGGGGTAATATCGCTCAAATGTTAAAACAAAAGAAAACAAGAATATTTGAATATATATATATATATATTTATTTATATATAAATGTGATAAGTATATAAAATATATGTATATATATATATATATATATATAGTATGTGTATCATACAAACATTATTGGTTACAGATGTGCTAAGATGTCTTAGTGGAATTAAATTTAGAGAAACCTGCTTCATCACTCCACTGGAACATGTTTGCACGTATGCATCTGAATAATGATTGCATAATAAACATGCAATATAGATGCTCTGTCCTTCATCGACCACTCTTTAATAAATATGGGGGTTTAAGTGGATCTACATATTAGAAACAAACTTTAAAACCATTATATATGTATATATATATAATTATAACTTCCAATCATTATTGTTATATTTATAGTTTGATGATTTCACAATCATAAGCACAGGAAGTGATAGTTATTGCAGTTTGAGAGACCAAAATACAGCTACCAATTAACCTTTGACCCTATTTACCAAGATGTTACTGCTCTGCCAACATAAATGAACACAATTATAAAGGGAAATTAAACACCTATAAATGCCCCATTCAGAAACAGCATTGAAGCAGTAGGAAATGTTCTAATGATCGAAAGCAGTGAACGTCCTATATTCGCTAGTTGACTGCTTTTTTGTTTTATTTCTAAGACAATGCTTAATTTTATTATCCTACGATTGTCCTTACTAAAGTAAAGCCTACAATTTTTCCTTAAAATCTTGAAAAGCTAAGGAATGGTGTTACATGATAAGGGCTGTCCCCTGTTCATGTAAGTATAAAAATAGAGAGATTAGTTAAAATGGAAATAAGAGAAAGCAGAAATCGAACCCTGGACATAAGTTTTAAAGAACAATAGGTTTAAATGGAATATCCAGTAAATTGTTAATTCGGATGAAAAAATAATAAATAAACTATTCAATTGTTAAAAGAATGTGGATAATAAAATATGGGTTAAATAAATTAGATATGTAGGTTAAATTCCTTTGTGAAAACAACACAAGAAAAATAGGTTATTGGGAAATCAATGTCGGAAACGTGCAAAGTCGCGCATGTTGAAACACGTGAATTTTGCTCACGTGGCCGGGATGCATGGATTCTCAATATAGGAAGTGGGAGTGAGTTGGTCATAGAGACAGTCATAGAGACAGTCAGAGACAGTCAGAGAGACAGTCAGGAGAGACAGTCAGGGGAGACGGTCAGTGAGAAAACTCAGAGACAGGCGGACGTCTGAAGCGATACGTCACTTCAGAAACTAAAATGTGAAACTTTGAGTTCTTAATGAGGAAATCCCGACCGGTCGTAAGAAAATAAATTATCATGTGTTTTGGATAAAGCTCATCTTTGTGTTTGTGATTTCTACAAAAAGGTAAATTGTATTGTTATTATATGTCTGTGTTATAAAATGTCATTACATACACATCTCTCTCACAAGAAAAAGCATCACTTATAATACTCTCTCTCTAAGATACAACATCATATGTAATAAGACAAGAACTCTCACTAAGACTCATATCTTTACTAATAAGAACTCACGTAACATACGCGCACAAGTGGTATCGTCTAATAATACTAATAATAATAACTATATAACAATGGTACTATGAAAAGAAACTCGTTTTGTATCACTGATTTTTTTCTATATAATAATCAACTCTTTCAAATGCAATTCTGCCAAACATATATTGGTGGATACGCATAGGCAGTCAGAATACATATCACTTACCTCTCTGTTATCACTCTAAACCAATCACTTAACTCTTCTGACATCAACTGTAACAAATCATAAACGTTCAACAATCACTTGTGAATGTGTAACGGGCATTTTCTTCTGTTAGTTTTACGTAATCGCTGAGTTTTTGAAAAATGCCTTTGTTTAGTGTATATCATTTTTACATGTACGTTTGTCGCTGGCATAAAATATATACACACACTGACAGCGAAGTAAGACCACATCTACAAAATATATATTATAGTTTTTATTTCACTCCAGCAAACAGCTTTTCTGTGACAAATTGCTTGTGTTGAAGTTTATTGAAAGCGATAAACACTTTCTATCATGTCTGAAAATAACACACTGTTTAACGAGCGAGATCGGAGATCTGTCGCTGAACAATTTCTGATCTCTACAAATCCAAGTTATATGAATAAAATCGATGGATTGCCACGAATAATATGGTGTCAGCTGAGAGCCAGATTATGCAACCTCACATCTTCGCAGTCGGCTTGAAAGTCAACACCAACATGTACTTGGATATGCTGAATGTGAGAATCTCATGGTGCAATAAGGTCGCCGCTTGAAAACCAGCAGAACTCGACGCTTACTCACAAGTTCAAAGAGACCCAGCATGGCTTCAGAAAAACTGCTACAATTTTGAATTCTCCCCTGACTAGCCTTCCCTTCCCCCCGACGCGATCTAGACCTGATGGGCTACTTCGTTTGGTCAAACGTTAAGAACATAACGAACATAACCGCCAAGAAGAACAAAGCCGATCTAATCGCCGCTATCCGCCCAGTATTCCTTGGGCTCCCGTCGGCGCTTGTGGAAAAGGGATGCTCCAGTTCCGAACCTGTATCGAGGCAATGATTGAGGCTGTAAGCAGTACCATTGTTCATTTGTTTCCCTGTCGGTCCTGTTATAGAGCGATGTGTCATAATCATATATATACATATATATATATATATATATATATAAAATATATGCATGCATATATACACACATATATATACACATATATACATATGCATATACACATATATATACACATATATACATATTCATATACACACATATATATATATATATATATATACAAATACATATATATATATAAACACACGCCCACACACACACATATATATATATATATATACATGCCCAAATATAATACAAGCACATACATGTACACACATACACACACACATATATGCACACACAAGTTATATTCATGCACAAATAAACATTGCAAAAGCAGCAGAAATCTTTGGCTTAGTTATCATTTTTTTTCGATATTTAAAAGCTACTCGAGGATTTTGTTTGATTGGATTTTAAAAAAAGATGTCAAGTTCGAATGAGGGATGACTATGTTTACATGTGATCTGATGGAAACACTGTTGTGTTCAACAGGAAAGCAGTCACGCGATCTCATGTAGACTAAGTGATAGTTAGAATATGGGGTTCGACATAAGATAATGGAAATAAAAAATATTTTTTTGTTGTGATTATCTCAGCGAACGTTGTAATAAATATAGAAATATGTAAGCTACGAAGGTGAATCGATATATCGATCCAATGACCTGTTTGTATGGAGGAAGGAATGAAAGAAAGAGAAAGGCAGAGAGGGAGATAAAACAGGAATATATAAATAAATAGAAAAAAAAAGAGAGAGAAATGCGGAGATAGAGTGAGAAGTTTATATAGAAAAAAAGGGGAGAAACAGACAGAAATATAAACGGAAAGGGAGAGAGAAAGGAAGAAAAAGACTAAAAACAGAGAGGAAGCAAATGGAGAGACAAAAGGCAGTGAGAGAGAGAGTAAGAGAAAATAAGAGAAAAATAGATATAATAAAGACAAAGGGAATGGGGAAAAGAGAGAGAGAAAAGGAGGGTAAACGTGTAGTAAAGAAAAGAAGAAAGATAGAGAGAAAGAGAAAAACGGGGTAAACAGAACAGAGAAAATAGCACAGCGAGAGAGAGAGAGAGAGAAAGAGAGAGAGAGAAAGAGAGAGAGAGGGGGAGGAGAAAGAAAGAGAGAGGGGGACAGAGAAGAAATAAGCAAGCTCATATAAACTCCTATTTATGTCCCACTTTGCTAAACTTTAACGAAAAACACTCGTCTAACTGAAACCACTATCAATAATTCCTCCACTCTTTATTTGTGCCTAAACCTAAATATAGATTCCATAAACAAACTCCTTTCTTAGAACTGCACGCCTGTGTGTTTGGTTTTCCTGTTTTCCAGCTTACTAAAATATCGTCGTCTTCAAGTCTAACGACAACAAATTCTTGATGAGCCGTCCCCTTAAGTAATCCAATTGACCAAATTCCAAGTATTAATGATTACTGCAATATTTTCCTATTGACTACTGTTCCCTAAAAAAACGCTTATTCTAGATAAGGGATGACTTTTTGTAAAAAAAAAAGAAAAAGAAATAAAGATTAGGCGATTTGTTGTTTAATTATATAACGTAAGAATGCAAGATGGAGAACAGAGAGAAGGCATCGATAAATTAAGTGTAAGGTAAATAGATGTATACGTAAAAGTGAGATACATTATTGTGACGCTTCATTTAATCAAGATGGACATCGAGGCTTTTATACTAGACTTATATATTGACATACACACACACATACACACCGTCATATCACCGAAGTTAAGCAACTTTGAGCCTGCTCCCTACTAAAATGGGGGACTATTTGGGAATTCCGGTTGCTGTATGCTATCTCCGCTTATTTTGACTTTGTTTCCAGATAGTCTTTGGCCTCTGCTTGCCACTAGACCCAAGCAATGCAAATTCAGGAGAGGTGTGGTTTCCTCACAATTATACGCGCAGCTGCCCTTAGCTACATAAATGTCCATTGTTTCTTGAGACGGACCGAAAACATCCCACACACACATACAGATATACACACATACACATATATAGCGAGATGGAGCAAGCGAAAAAATCTGTAAAAACAAGGAGAGTTGATCAAAGCAAAAGCGAAGTCGAATAGAGGAACAGATAAACGTTGAATTGGATCGATGAACTATAGTACAACGATAGAATACAAGCATAGATTCAATAAAAGAAAGAGAAAGAGACTGGGAAAATGTAAAATAGCGAAAAAGATGACGGAAAACACAAGAGAAAGAGAGAAAGAAAAGGAGAAAGATGTAAAGAGAAATAAAGTTGTAAAGCTACAGAAGAGACGTTGCGAGCCTGTCTTTGTTTTATCGTTATTTCCATGGCAAGTGCTCGTCCGAGCCCCAATCTCTGATCCCCCCTCGCCAATCCTTCATGATAAACACCCGTCTAGCTAAAACCACTGTCAATAATTTCCCCCACTCTTTATCTGTGCCTAAATCAAAACGTAAATTCCATGAACATAGCTCTTTTCTGAGAAGTGCCCGCCGGTGGAATTCTCTTCCGTTTTCCTGTTTCCCACCTGACTACAACTTGGACGTCTTCAAGTCCAACATAAACAAATTCCTGATTAATCGCCCCCTTAAGTAAGACGCTTTATCAAATCTCCAATACCAACTATTACTACGATATTATCCCATTGATTATTGTACACAAAATAACCCTTATCTCCGAGTGGCTTACGGGCCTTGATAAGTGGTGATCCCTTTTTTTTTTAAAAAAAAAGGAAGAAACAGATTGAGGTGAATACTTTAATCATTCATGAGTTGTATGAGTACAATGAAAAAAAATGAATGTAGAAGATTGGGAAGAACGAGGAAAGGCTAGATGCAATGAGAGAGTGTGAGAAAGACAATGGCAGAGAAAAAACAGCAAACGACAAAAACAGAGATGCTGGATATGGAGCCAAGGCGACGCCGATAAAAGCTGAGGTGGTCACACACCCAAATTCCAGATTGATATTTAATCGACATTCTTGTCTCATAAAAATTACTGGAATTGTAATTATCACTAAAAACAAAGAAATATTTAAATTTCAAATGGGAGGTTACAAACTGCGCAAGGCAAAATAACAATGTATTATCTAAATATTTACATTTGGTGTCTATATAAGACAGAAAATACACAAAAAAGGTAAAGAGAAAAGAGAAGATCGACAGTCGTCGAGCTTGATCGACATCTCACCACGTTGTCACCACATACACCAACGCTCTAACAAAACGCCCCTTTGTTGATGTGCAAAAGTCTAGTCCAGATATGTATATATATATATATATATATATATATTATATATATATTATATATATATAATATATATATATTATATATATATATTATATATATATATAAAATGAACTCATTTTCCTCTATGATTTTGACCTTAATAGGATTAAAAATCAAGGCATTTCAGACGAATGTAATATGCACAAGCTACAACACAATATCTGCGGTGTGTAATAGGCATATTATCTCTCCACTTCCTCGATAATCGTAGATTCCTATATTTTTTCTGGTGACAGTTAACTACCAAGATCGGTTAAAATCAATGGAGGCAGTAAAATCTTTACTCTCTAATTAATTCCTCCTTCCCCCACCACCACTTACACCGTTTCCGGATCGTTCACAAGGGACAGTTACGAAGGAACACCGGTTTGGGGTTTCCTTACTTCGTAGTTGCCTTAAAAACTGGAATGGAATTTTACCGTGTCTTTCCGTTCTACTCTTTCTACTGGGTGAAACGCACCATGGACTTAACCGAATCGAAGGGTTATTTATGCCATTTTTCCGCTTTATTTCGTTTTGTAGTTGCTTAAAAAACTGGAATAGAATTTTAACGTTCCTTTTCGTTCTATGCTTTCTCCTGGGTGAAACGCACCACAGAAAATAAGTTTTACGTTTGTTCGCTGTTTTTTTTTGTATTGGCTTTTCCGATTTTTTTAAACAAGTTTAACATCGTTTTTTTATATTTAAACAGAGTTATTACTTCGCGTATTCTTTACTTGGCCAACACACACACCTCCAAACACCTGGGCAACGCTTGGTACCCCCGCTAGTTGTAAATAAATTTGTATGCTTATAAATTCGTTATTGTTTTGATTCTGAGGTTAACAACAAAGTAATTGTCAGGTGTATGTATGATTTTAGCAAAGATTTGGAGAGTAGAAGCTACAATTTATATATACATTCGATAACAGTATGCTAGTCTACCTGATGTAATGAATCTGCAGATGTACCTCTTAATCATAGAGTATATCGATACAGTACCTATTTACAATGCCTCCCCACGGGACAGAGTTAGACACTAGGGTCGTTTTTAATGTGGGGAAAAGGTACAAACATAAAAAATTGTCTAAGTCGTGAAAGACTGCTCCTCCACCAAAAGAGAACAAGAAATGGAAGTGCAGCATCTGAAGAACATATACTACACTTTGATATTGCCAAAAATGCCAAAAGATTACCTATTTACTATGCCTCCGCACGGGACAGAGTTAGACACCAGGGTCGTTTTTTAACGTGAAGAAAAGGTACAAAACTAAAAATCGTCTCAGTCGTGAAGGATTTCTCCTCCACCGAAAGAGAACAAGAAGTGGAAGTGCAGCATCTGAAGAACAGATGGTATTTATTTGCTCCCCCACTGAGCAAATAAGGCACAAGGCCAATTTTTAATGTGAGGAGTGAAGGGAGGGGGAAGGGAAAAAGGGGACCAGCTCCCGAGAGGTGGGAAATGGGAGCTGGTTAAAGGTTAGGAATGTGGGGTTGCCCCCAAATCTGGTCTTTGCTTGTCACAGCTATTCATAGCTAGTCATAGCTTGCAGTATCTGCCGGAACAGATTATACACTTTGATCCTGGCCAGCATCTGAAGAACAGATGGTATTTATTTGCTCCCCCACCGAGCAAATTAGGCACAAGCCCGATTTTTAATGTGAGGAGTGAAGGGGAAATGGGGACAAGCTCCCCGGGGAGTAATGGAGCTGGATAGTGACAATTGGTATGAAGGGATGTCCCTACATTGACCAAAGTCTTATATGTGGGGTCGCCCCCACATATGGTCTTTGCTGGCAGTATCTGCCGGAACAGATGGTATTTATTTGCTCCCCCACCGAGCAAATTAGGCACAAGGACGATTTTTTATGTGAGGAGTGAAGGGAGGGGAAGGGAAAAAGGAGACCAGCTCCTGAGAGCTGGGAATTGGGAGCTGGTTAAAGGTCAGGCATGTGGGGTTGCCCCCACATCTGGTCTTTGCTAGTAATAGCTAGTCATAGCTTGCAGCATCTGCCGGAACAGATGGTATTTATTTGCTCCCCCACCGAGCAAATAAGGCACCTGGCCGATTTTTAATGTAAGGAGTTAAGGGAGGGGGAAGGGAAAAAGGGGGCCAGCTCACGAGAGGTGGGAAATGGGAGCTGGTTAAAGGTCAGGCATGTGGAGTTGCCCCCACATCTGGTCTTTGCTAATCATAGTTAGTCCTTGCTAGTCATAGCTTGCAGTATCTGCCGGAACATATGGTATTTATTTGCTCCCCCACCGAGCAAATTAGGTTCAAGGCCGATTTTCAATGTGAGGAGTGAAAGGACGAGGAAGGGGAAAATGGGACCAGCTCCCGAAAGGTGGGAAATGGGAGCTGGTTAAAGGTCAGGCATGTGGGGTTTCTCCCACATCTGGTCTTTGCTAGTCATAGCTAGTCATAGCTTGCAGTATCTGCCGGACAGATATTACACTTTGATCTTGTCGCCCGGGCCGCAAAGGGCGGGGCCAGTGTATATAAATGCATCTGCCGGAACAGATGGTATTTATTTGCTCCCCCACCGAGCAAATAAGGCACAAGCCCGATTTTTAATGTGAGGAGTGAAGGGAGAGGGAAGGGAAAAAGGGGACCAGCTCCTGAGAGGTGGGAAATGGGAGCTATTTAAAGGTCAGGCATGTGGGGTTGCCCCCACATCTGGTCTTTGATAGTCATAGCTAGTCATAGCTAGTCATAGCTAGTCATAGCTTGCAGTATCTGCCGGAACAGATGGTATTTATTTGCTCCCTCACCGAGCAAATTAGGCACAAGGCCGATTTTTAATGTAAGGATTGAAGGGAGCGAGTAGGGGAAAAGGGGACCAGCTCCCGAGAGGTGGGAAATGGGAGCTGGTTAATGGTCAGGCATGTGGGGTTGCCCCCACATCTGGTCTTTGCTAGTCATAGCATGCAGTATCTGCCGGAACAGATGGTATTTATTTGCTTCCCCACCGAGCAAATTAGGACCAAGGCCGATTTTTAATGTGAGGAGTGAAGGGAGGGGGAAGGGAAAAAGGGGACCAGCTTCCGTGAGGTGGGAAATGGGAGCTGGTTAAAGGTCAGGCATGTGGGGTTGCCCCCACATCTGGTCTTTGCTAGTCATAGCTAGTAATAGCTAGTCATAGCTTGCAGTATCTGCCGGAACATATGGTATTTATTTGCTCCCCCACCGAGCAAATTAGGCACAAGGCCGATTTTTAATGTTAAAGAGTGAAGGGAGGGGGAAGGGAAAAAGGGGACCAGCTCCCGAGAGGTGGGAAATGGGAGCTGGTTAAAGGTCAGGCATGTGGGGTTGCCCCCACATCTGGTCTTTGCTAGTCCTAGATAGTCATAGCTTGCAGTATCTGCCGGAACAGATGGTATTTATTTGCTCCCCCACCGAGCAAATAAGGCACCTGGCGATTTTTAATGTAAGGAGTTAAGGGAGGGGGAAGGGAAAAAGGGAGCCAGCTCACGAGAGGTGGGAAATGGGAGC
This sequence comes from Euprymna scolopes, assembly GCF_053919585.1. Classification (NCBI taxonomy): domain Eukaryota; kingdom Metazoa; phylum Mollusca; class Cephalopoda; order Sepiida; family Sepiolidae; genus Euprymna; species Euprymna scolopes. Next base: position 109,113,836 of record NC_136505.1, read on the forward strand.
TGGTTAAAGGTCAGGCATGTGGAGTTGCCCCCACATCTGGTCTTTGCTAATCATAGCTAGTCCTTGCTAGTCATAGCTTGCAGTATCTGCCGGAACATATAATATTTATTTGCTCCCCCACCGAGCAAATAAGGCACAAGGCCGATATTCAATGTGAGGAGTGAAGGGACGAGGAAGGGGAAAATGGGACCAGCTCCCGAAAGGTGGGAAATGGAAGCTGGTTAAAGGTCAGGCATGTGGGGTTTCCCCCACATCTGGTCTTTGCTAGTCATAGCTAGTCATAGCTTGCAGTATCTGCCGGACAGATATTACACTTTGATCTTGTCGCCCGGGCCGCAACTGGCGGGGCCAGTGTATATACATGCATCTGCCGGAACAGATGGTATTTATTTGCTCCCCCACCGAGCAAATAAGGCACAAGCCCGATTTTTAATGTGAGGAGTGAAGGGAGAGGGAAGGGAAAAAGGGGACCAGCTCCTGAGAGGTGGGAAATGGGAGCTATTTAAAGGTCAGGCATGTGGGGTTGCCCCCACATCTGGTCTTTGATAGTCATAGCTAGTCATAGCTAGTCATAGCTTGTAGTATCTGCCGGAACAGATAGTATTTATTTGCTCCCCCACCGAGCAAATTAGGCACAAGGCCGATTTTTAATGTGAGGAGTGAAGGGCGGGAGAAGGGGAAAAGGGGACCAGCTCCAGAGAGGTGGGAAATGGGAGCTGGTTAATGGTCAGGCATATGGGGTTGCCCCCACATCTGGTCTTTGCTAGTCATAGCTAGTCATAGCTTGCAGTATCTGCCGGAACAGATGGTATTTATTTGCTCCCTCACCGAGCAAATTAGGCACAAGGCCGATTTTTAATGTGAGGATTGAAGGGAGCGAGTAGGGGAAAAGGGGACCAGCTCCCGAGAGGTGGGAAATGGGAGCTGGTTAATGGTCAGGCATGTGGGTTGCCCCCACATCTGGTCTTTGCTAGTCATAGCATGCAGTATCTGCCGGAACAGATGGTATTTATTTGCTTCCCCACCGAGCAAATTAGGACCAAGGCCGATTTTTAATGTGAGGAGTGAAGGGAGGGGGAAGGGAAAAAGGGGACCAGCTTCCGTGAGGTGGGAAATGGGAGCTGGTTAAAGGTCAGGCATGTGGGGTTGCCCCCACATCTGGTCTTTGCTAGTCATAGCTAGTAATAGCTAGTCATAGCTTGCAGTATCTGCCGGAACATATGGTATTTATTTGCTCCCCCACCGAGCAAATTAGGCACAAGGCCGATTTTTAATGTTAAAGAGTGAAGGGAGGGGGAAGGGAAAAAGGGGACCAGCTCCCGAGAGGTGGGAAATGGGAGCTGGTTAAAGGTCAGGCATGTGGGGTTGCCCCCATATCTGGTCTTTGCTAGTCCTAGATAGTCATAGCTTGCAGTATCTGCCGGAACAGATGGTATTTATTTGCTCCCCCACCGAGCAAATAAGGCACCTGGCGATTTTTAATGTAAGGAGTTAAGGGAGGGGGAAGGGAAAAAGGGAGCCAGCTCACGAGAGGTGGGAAATGGGAGCTGGTTAAAGGTCAGGCATGTGGAGTTGCCCCCACATCTGGTCTTTGCTAATCATAGCTAGTCCTTGCTAGTCATAGCTTGCAGTATCTGCCGGAACATATAATATTTATTTGCTCCCCCACCGAGCAAATAAGGCACAAGGCCGATTTTCAATGTGAGGAGTGAAGGGACGAGGAAGGGGAAAATGGGACCAGCTCCCGAAAGGTGGGAAATGGAAGCTGGTTAAAGGTCAGGCATGTGGGGTTTCCCCCACATCTGGTCTTTGCTAGTCATAGCTAGTCATAGCTTGCAGTATCTGCCGGACAGATATTACACTTTGATCTTGTCGCCCGGGCCGCAAATGGCGGGGCCAGTGTATATACATGCATCTGCCGGAACAGATGGTATTTATTTGCTCCCCCACCGAGCAAATAAGGCACAAGCCCGATTTTTTATGTGAGGAGTGAAGGGAGAGGGAAGGGAAAAAGGGGACCAGCTCCTGAGAGGTGGGAAATGGGAGCTGGTTATAGGGTCAGGCATATGGGGTTGCTCCCACATCTGGTTTTTGCTAGTCCTAGCTAGTCATAGCTTGCAGTATCTGCCGGAACAGATGATATTTATTTGCTCCCCCACCGAGCAAATAAGGCACAAGGCCGATTTCTAATGTGAAGAGTGAAGGGACGGGGAAGGGAAAAAGGGGGCCAGCTCCCGAGAGGTGGGAAATGGAAGCTGGTTAAAGGTCAGGCATATGGGGTTGCCCCCACATCTGGTTTTTGCTAGTCCTAGCTAGTCATAGCTTGCAGTATCTGCCGGAACAGATGGTATTTATTTGCTCCCCCACCGAGCAAATAAGGCACAAGGCCGATTTTTAATGTGAGGAGTGAAGGGAGGGGAAATGAAAATGGGGACCAGCTCCCGAGAGGTGGGAAATGGGAGCTGGTTAAAGGTCAGGCATGTGGGGTTGCCCCCACATCTGGTCTTTGCTAGTCATAGCTTGTAGTATCTGCCGGAACAGATTGTATTTATTTGCTCCCCCACCGAGCAAATTAGGCACAAGGCCAATTTTTAATGTGAGGATTGAAGGGAGGGGGAAGGGAAAAAGGGGACCAGCTCTCGAGAGGTGGGAAATGGGAGTTGGTTAAAGGTCAGGCATGTGGGGTTGCCCCCACACCTGGTCTTTGCTAGTCATAGCTAGTCATAGCTCGTCATAGCTTGCAGCATCTGCCGGAACAGATGGTATTTATTTGCTCCCCTACCGAGCAAATTAGGCACAAGGCCGATTTTTAATGTGATGAGTGAAGGGAGGGGGAAGGGAAAAAGGGGACCAGCTCCCGAGAGGTGGGAAATGGGAGCTGGTTAATGGTCAGGCATGTGGGGTTTCCCCCACATCTGGTCTTTGCTAGTCATAGCTTGCAGCATCTGCCGGAACAGATGGTATTTATTTGCTCCCCCACCGAGCAAATTAGGCACAAGGCCGATTTTTAATGTGGGGAGTGAAGGGAGGGGGAAGGGGAAAAGGGGACCAGCTCCCGAGAGGTGGGAAATGGGAGCTGGTTAAAGGTCAGACATGTGGGGTTGCCCCCACATCTGGTCTTTGCTAGTCATAGCTAGTCATAGCTTGCAGTATCTGCCGGAACAGATACTACACTTTGATCTCGCCCAAAATGCCAAAAGAGTATATCGATAAAATACGACTATCGATACAGTATGACTGAAAAGGATACCATTCGAACATTAATGTTATGTAGTCATATTACCAAAGAGAGTGTATGTTTGATAGCGGGGTATTAAAATGTTTATATAACATAGCTGGAGGGAATATTAAAAAATGATTCATAAGTTTATTTTCCGGAGGTCATTTGTCCTCAACTGATGAGTGTTGTGATGATGCGAACACAATAGATAAATGAGACAGACGTGTAACGTTTCCACATGTTTGATTCTGAGGAAGATTAGGACAACAATTTATATTTTATACATATAAATTTATTTCAGATTAGTCTCAGGGTTTTCCAGGAGCCTGCCTTACGTATTTACATACTTGGTTTCGTCTAGCCTCGCTTCCTTGCTTTGGGAGCTCGTATCAATGCACGTTTGACCTGGTTGCCTACAACTCGTAGACTCCTAACTCTAATCTTTGAGCTGTCAGTTCCGGTACGTGATCCGCAAAAAGACACGTTTCATTCCTGGATTTCGGTGACGTAAGTTATCCAACAACGCGTCTCATTGTGCGTGACCTATAGTAACGCAGACCAAGTGTTCATGATCAAGCTACCATATATTGTTTATATTTAGCTAAGCTAATTTTCTAAACATTTTAGCTAAAACTTTTTTTTTTACATTCCAGTAACAAATATAATTTCTCTAAACAATAATTCTTAATATTAACTGTTTTAGCAAGATAACTGGCTGTTGGCCAGCTAATATCCAAAAATATAAGATATACCTTGCGTCCATGTTATTAACAAATCGTGTCCACTATAATATAAGACCTGACTGACTGGTTAACGGTGTCCGTTTCAAATACGATTGCGTGCGATGTACATTACCTTAAAGTACTTATTTTAAACTCATCGGCCTAACGTTTACAGGGAACATGAACTGGAATTGATACATTGAGAGCATTGCCAAGGCTGCTGCGAAGAAGGTGGGCTCTATCTACCGTGCTAGAAAGCTACTTACGCCTGCAAGTATCCTGTACCTCTATAAGGTAACCATTGGACCTTATATGGAGTACTGTTGTCACATTTAGACTCGTGCATCTGCTACTTGTCTCTCATTGTTAGACAGGGTTCAAAAGTGAGTCGCCAACGTGATAGGTTCTGAGCTGTCATCTAGGCTCTAGCCTCTGTCCCATCGACGAAATGTTGCATCACTCTCCCTGTTCTATTAGTACTTTAATGGTGAATGCACTTGTACCCCCCCCCGACATGAATACTTCGGACAAACATGACAAGCAGCAAAATCCCACCCTTCCCTGTAGATATCCCTAGGTGTAAGAAAGCATTCTATTCTCATAGTTTCTCCCCCAGAACTGCTAGATTTTAGAACTCCCTTCCGGGATTCTGCTTTCCCAATTGTACTGACATGCAGAAGTTTAAGTGTAGTGTGGACAGACATCTTACTACCCATCTCCCTTCATAATATCCCTGCAACTTATGTCCCGGATAGTAGCCCCCTACTTCAAAGTGATACTGTGTCTTATTTTGAATGAAAATTGAAGAATAAAACAAAAATTGTTCACTTCTTTCACTTCCGAGGCAACGGATCCCCCGAGTTGGCTAACAAATGTAGCGCTGCAGAGTCGTACTCTGTAAATAGAATATTTTCGTAGCACTGTAATAATTTCAACGCTAAGTCTCTGTGCTTCTTCATTTAATAGAGTTGATTCAATCCTACGCAGCGGTCTGAAGATTCATCACCAAATAATTTGCAAGTCCTTCATCTTTACGTGGCATTGTACTCACTGACTTTATCCTCAGACACGTGTGCTCTTTTTCTGTTCGCAAGAACAATTGACTTGCGTTCTTGTTACTTTTCGAAGTACAACAACCGAAAACTATTCGTGTGTATATGTCTATCTATCTATACATGATCAGGGATTTAGATTATGTGTTTTACAAAGAAAGCATTTAAAATGTTATCCTTTCTGCCGACGGAAGATATATATTGATTTTATTGTTTTCATTATGGCCGTGATAACTTAAAGCCAAGGAAACACCGAAGCTGCAACAAGGGGAAATGCGAGGGTAGACAGAAAGAAAAAGGATGAAAGTTTCAAAGAAAAGATTTCCGCACCCCCTCTACCTCGTCAGGATGAGTCAACAATTTGATAAGGTCACGGGATAGTGGCACACTGCTTGGCCCTTTTGGTTCCGGGATGCTTACCGCTAACAGTGGACGAAAAAGATTACACGAAAGTAAACTGCTGATGAAAAAGGAGAAACGGGGAAAAGGAAGGAGAAAGAAAAAGAAATGCATTTTTGTCAAATTTCTCGACAAGCGGTCATGACTATTAAACGATGAAACCCTATTCTGGGTAGTCAAGATTATAATTGATTTCGTAGATTATGTCGTCGGAAGGGCTGCTTTCGTCGAAAGACATTTCACTAGTGAATTCGAGAGGCTGAAATTTGCGAATGCGAGCTAAAGTTTGACGGGGAGGCTTAAGTAGTCGATGAAAATGGATGTGAAGTGAGCAGCTAAGGTAATATGAATGATAATGCGCCCCAGAGTTGTGGGCGTGTGTTTTGGGGGGTGGTGAAACCAGGCTAAATAATATGCCCAGTATGAAAAACTAAAATAAACAATATGCCGAAGTAATCCCATATAAAAAAGAACAAACTGTAAGTCCTCTCTCTCCCTCCCTCTCTCTCTCTCTCTCTCTCTCTCTCTCTCTCTCTCTCTCTCTATATATATATATATATATATATATATATATATATATATATATATAATAGGACTACAACGATTTCACTATTTTCCCTATTCTGATACACTTACTCGTACTAAATTGCCGATTTCGATTAATTATCGATTCTGATTCTGATTCTTTGTAAACCTCTTAACATTTAATTATAAAATGTTTAGTTCGTAACCATAACCGAAAAACACACTTTAAATGTACATGTATTTTCCCCAGCGTAAAAAAACACACTTGTAAGAGGTGATTTATAGATTTTAGTTGGTGGAGAAAGAGTGACACTACCTCAGCCTCTTTCCCTCTCTCTATTTCTCTTATTGATTGCCTGCCCTTTTCTCTGTGACGGTTTTATTTATAATCACATACTTTCCGATTAGAATCCCCTATACTTCCTTTTTTATAATTAATTTACACCCCAAACAAGGCACAGTGTCACTTTGAAGTAGGGGGCTACTATCGGGGACACAAGTTAAAGGGGTATTATGAAGGGTAGCAAGATGTTTGTTCACATTACACTTGAACTTCTGCATATCAGTACAGTTGGGAAAGCAGAATCCAGGAAGGGAGTTCCAAAGAGTTGCAGTTCTGTAGAAGAAACTATTGGAGTAAAAGGCTTTCTGTACCTAGGGATCTCTACTGTAAAGGGGTGGGACTTAGTTACTTGTCGGGTTTGTCGGGGGTAGTAACGTGGGGGAGGTACAAGTGCTTGCAGTTCGTTAGAGTATTCACCATTAAAGTATTTGTAGAACAGGCAGAGTGAGGCAACATTTCGTCGATGGGACAGAGGCTTAAGCCGTGATGACAGTTCAGGACCTTTCATGTAGGCGACTCTTTTCTGAACGCTGTCTAGGAGTGAGAGACAAGCAGCAGATGCACCAGCCCAAATGTGATAACCGTACTCTATACATGGGCGATGTGTGGCCTTATAGAGGTACAGGATACTTTCAAGCGTAAGTAATTTTCTAGCTCGGTAGATAGAGCCCACTTTTTTTACAGCAGCCTTGGCAATGCTCTCAATGTATCAATTCCAGTTCATGTTCCCTGTAAACGTTAGGCCGAGGAGTTTAAAAGAAGTACTTCCTTTGTTTATTATCTTAACCGTTGGCCGATATCTACATAAATAATGCAAATACTAATCTTTTACGTAAATGTTGCGGAAACTGACGGTAACAGCGGGTATATGAAGAGTGCTGATTAAATAAAAACGTCAGCAATTAAGACATTTATAAAAAACACACTGCGTATTTCCCTAATGAAACTCTCAGTAGACGATAGTTTATATATTGGAAATAAAAAAATATTTTTAATTGTGCACAAAATTTTAATCAATAAAAAAATTGAAGCCATCGACATGAATTTAGCAATCTTAGAAAATATCTATTAGCCGACACAACATTTTACTAAGAGGGAAAATTAATAAAAACCAATGTGAAAATTGATAAAGAAAAAACGTGTTCTATTTATCTGACCTGCTGTGAGTGCTGACGGCTGCCTTTCAGTCGACCAAAATTATTTATAAAGAAAATAACCTGCCCCTTAACCTTAAAATAAAAAAAAATCTAAAAGAAAACTAAACTTTCACCCTAAGAAATTGATTAAAATATAAAAACACGAAGAAATACAATAATATTATTTTATTTTCCAAGATTTTCTAATAAAAGAAATTCTTATAAATAACATGTTTTAATTTTGGTTTCAGAAATAAATGTTCTCACAAAAAATCTTCCCAAAAAACATTTCTTACAAAAAATAAAAATAAAAAAAAACAGAATACAAACAAACAAAAACAAAACGTTAAATTTTTCTATGAATAACCTGAGAAAAATATGTTTTAAGTTATTTATAAAATATAAGAACAAAGCCTCTTTCTTAGAAGTACATGCCTGTGGAACTCTCTTCCCTGTGCCTGTTTCCCACCTTACTACAACTTGGATGTCTTCAAGTCCAACATAAACAAATTCCTGATAAACCGCCCACTTAAGTAAGACGCTTATTAAATCTCCATTACTAAGGATGTCTACGATATTGTCCCATTGACTACTGTACACGCAATAACTTTTATCCCCGAGTGGCTTCCGGTCCTTGATAAGTGGTGACTCCTATGTAAAAAAAATAAAAATAAGGTAATATTTATTCATGAAACTGACGGTAAATTGCTGATATCTTTTTATTTATTGTGTTCTTAATGTCAGGGGTGTGAGTTCCGTCATAGAAGAATTGATTTTATTTTAATAAAATACAATACTAATTAAGTGCGCTACGAGGGGCGTGCAATAAGTAATGTCCCTGACCAACTTCCCATAGCAGTAGAGCAATGAAACTTGCCACAGTTATTAGTCTTTCTCTACATATGAACCACCCAGAGTATTGCATTTTTCCCATCGTTTGATTCAGCTCTGGAGACCGTTTTTGTAGAACACCCCAGGTTGGTCCTCCAACCACGACTTGACTTCATAAATCAATGCTGCATCGTCTGGGAAACGTGTTTTTTTTAAAAAAAAACTTCATGGGTGGGAAGAGGTGAAAGTCAGAGGGTACAAGGTCAGGAGAGTAGGGCGGATGGGCGATAATTTCATAACCATACGCCCGTGCTTCTGATCTGGCAACATGCGAGTTGTGGACCGGAGCGTTGTCCTGCATGAGGAGGGTACATTTTCTCATCTTGCCACGCCTCTTGATTTTGATAGTTTCCCTTAATTTCCTCAAAAGTGAAGCATAATAGGCTCCTGTAATTGTGGTACCCTTTGCCAAGAAATCTGTCACCACTGCTCCGTCCTGGTCTCAGAAGACTGTGAGCATGACAGCGGAGTGCTGTACCCATTCCTTCTTTTGAGGTGGTGAGTCCAAGTGCTTCCACTGCATTGACTGGGCTTTGGTCTGTGGATCATAGTGATGGACCCAGGTTTAATTCACTGTAATCAGTCTTTTGAAAAACTTTGACATCTTGGCACATCTCCAAATTTATCCCCGAGCACTAGACGCGATCTCGCTTCTGGAATTGTGTGATCAACCTGGGAATCACTCTGGCAGATACCTTATGCATATGGAAATAGTCATGATTGAGAGTTTCCACAGACCCTGTACTAATCTTGACATCTTGGGCTATTTGGCGAATAGTAATGCGCCGATCTTCCAAAATGGCAACCTCAACTTGACGGACAGATGCCTCATCAATAGCAGAAATGGGAGACCAGGTCTGGTATATGTTTCCACAGACTTTCGACCATGTTTGAATTCACGATGTTAGCGTTTTACAAGGTCATGTGATGGCGCATTATCACCATAAGTTTCTTTTATTTCATCAAAAGTCTCCTGTGGTGTGCGTCCTTTCAAATATAAAAACCGGATCACTGCTCGACATTCAATAGGCTCCATTTCACACCTGACTCAGTTCAAACACCTGTAAAACAAAAACCACAATTACTTCGACCCGTAGAAATATAAATCATTGCACATGCACAATTTCAGATAGATCCGACAACTGCAAGCGGGTCAGGAGCATTACTTATTGCCCGCCCCTCGTAAAAGCCAAATTACAACGTAATATAATGGCAAGCAAACAAATATTTTACTCATCTGCAATTTCAAACCAGTAAAATATGTGTTTGTTTTCCTAATATTTCGTTATAATTTTGCTTTCAAGCACACTTGATTCGTATTTTATTTTATTGTGTCTTATTTTTCATTGTAAATAGTATACGGAATATGTTCTTTTTTCAAGCTTTTGTTTATTTAAGTAACGCTCTGCATATTCCGGCGGTTTACGTTGGCTGCCAGATAATTCCGTGGCAACATTTAGGGAAATGCAAGTAAACGAATGCTGAATTATCACACACACACACAAACACACACACACACACACACACAAACGCACACACACACACAAACACACACACACACACACACACAGATGCGTCACAAAGTGAAAAAATATTTAAAAAATAATTCCTACTTCGCGTCCTAATTTTCGGATCTTGTAATCAATATGCATTTATTTTCTTCTAGAATTGCTAAGTTTTTTTTTCTGGTGAGTTAAGGGCGAAATAAATTCAAGACTTAACATAATAATTACATGAATGATTTTTCGTTATAAAACAGTTGCTGTCAATAATTGTCTATATCAAGCTACTTAAGGTAATAAACGGTAAGATGGTCAACATCTTTAAATTTGGAATATAGACTGTTGTCATTTACGTTTTCTATACTCTACCGTTGCATCGAGTTTCATAAAGAATTGTTATAAACATTAGGATAAATATAATTGAATAAGCTTATTTTCGTTTATATATATATATATATATATATATATATATATATATATATATAAGAAAATACGCTATATATATACACACACACACACATATATATATATATATATATGTATATATATATATTTCTCATGTTCTTATGCGGGCTGACTTACCTTGTATCGAGAAGTTAATTATACGCAACCAGATGAGGTGGGCTGGACATCTGACAAGGATGGACGACGATAGATTGCTAAAGCGCCTGTTCTATGGTGAAATTACACAAGGAAAGCGTCCACAACATAAATAGAGGAAACGCTTTAAGGATAACATCAATGATAATCTTAAAGTTCTTGGTATTGACGTGTTCAGTTGGGAAAGTGCTTCCAATGATCGTAAAAAGTGGCGCTCCTTGGTCTATCATGGTTGTGATACTTTTGAGAAGAAAAAATATGAGCGTGCAAAAATGAAGCGTGATATCCGGGAGAAAAATCTGTCAGATATATTAGTTCTATCGGAGGATTTTATGGAGAACCACACCTGTGATTTATGCGGTAAAATGACATTATCCGGAGCTGGCCTAGCTAGCCACAAGCGTTCACATGGAGATCAATCTTTCTTTGACGGGGAAAACATTGCAGGGCACAGATTTCTGTTTGCTCTGCGGTCTGTAAATCGAGAGGATGCCTGAAGAGTCATATGAGCGTCCACAGTAGAGCAGCACCAGTTGGCATCCCTCAATCTCAGTTTAAGTGTGACCTTTGTAACAGACTGTGTAAAAGCAGGGCTGGTCTGAAGAACGACCTACGTTCCCACAGAAAATAGGAATTGATACATCTTGATTACATCTCCACATGTATATGTATGTGTATAAGTTGTATATATGTATATATATATATATATATATATATATATATATATATATATATATATATATATCTTCTTCTTCTTCTTCTTCTATCTTCTTCTATTCTTTCTTTCTTTCTATATAAATAAAATGAACTCATTTTTTCCCGTATGATTTTGACATTAATAGGATTAAAAATCAAGATATTTCATGCAAATATAATATGCACAAACGGCAGAACAATATCTGAGGTGTGTTATAGGCTTATTATTTCTCAAATTCCTCGATAATCTTAGATTTCTATACTTTTTCTGCTGAGAAGTCACGGCCAAAATCGGTTAAGATCAATGGAAGTGGTAAAATATTTTCTCTCTAATAAATTCCTCCTCCCCCTGCCACCACTTAACACCGTTTGGGGATCGTTCACAAGGAACAGTTGAGAAGAGAAAACCGGTTTGGCTTCGTAGTTCTTTCATGTGAAGTTATTTAAAATTACTAAACCAAGCTGCAGTGCTCTGTGGCGTAGTGGTTAGCGTGCTGGACAATTCACATTATATTTTCACGTTCGTGCCGACCTACCGTAGTCGTTTTTTTTTTCTTTTTTTTTCCTAAACAACTGGAATGGACGTTTCTTGGTGGCCGAACTGTTAACGTTGCAGATGTTTTTGTTTTTTTCCACACTTTATTTTCCTACTTTTACTCATGACTCCGGGTTTGATCCTTCCTACTTACCTACCATAACATTTTTTAAAACTCCCCACCCCCGTCCCGGAAACAAACACTCGGGCAACGCCGGGTGCCCCCGCTAGTATATATATATATATATATATATATATATATATATATATATATATATATATATATATATAAAGAAGATATTTCAAAAATACATGAAAATGAATGAGTAATCAAAAATAAAGCAAGGAAAAGATGGTGTTGTTCTGTCAAGAAGTGACAATCATCATATATATATATATTTATATATTTATTTATTATTTTTAAAAAACAGTAATCTACGGACACGCGTGTTTCGGAGCCCTACTTCTCTTCAGCGTAGCTTGACTGTTAGTAGGATACACACACACACACACACACACACGCACACACATATATATATATATATATATATATATATATATATATTCTATCCAGCTTGTTTATTTTGAAGAAGTAGCTTTTCCAGTACAATTTACAAGAGGTCGACTTTTACTGTTTTTTATGTGAACTGGTCTACTCACGACAGGTCGAGATAATTTATAGTTTAGTACATTGAGCTCCCTGTTCACGTATCAAACTGAACGTTGATCTAAGTAAGGTCAGTTAGATTAATATCAGTTATCCAGAAGATCTAATTAATGACTGTGTTGAAAAAAAGACAGTTGCAAATTTTACATCCCAGAAACTATTTGTGCCTTAAAATGTCCCTTTTATATATATATATATAAAAAAAACTACCATGGATAGAGGATGATTTTTTAAAACTAAAAAAGAAACGGGTACTTCGACATAATATTAATTATTTCTCTTCCGTTGTTTTATATTTTTCATATAGTACAAAACAGGAATTTTCTTATTTTCGTAAAAATCGCGTGTCCAACATTTCTAACGTAGCAACTGACATGTACGCAAATAACCAAGCCCTGCCGCGAGCTTTACATCACGGCGGGATTGAAGGAAGAGGAAATAAACATGAGGACTAAAAAAATAAACGTGGATGGGAGTGATACATTTAAGCACGTGTCGACCTGGCAGAGTTTTTCTTTTACGCCGTGGTGGCAGGACAGGAATTTTGAACAAGAATCAATGCTCGATAATCCTCCAAACTTTTAACAAGATTTTCGGATGACCATATCCTTTGGCACGAATTACAGAAAAAATAGATGGCTTAGCGGTAGACTAAAAAACTGTTAATTTACCCCAATGAGAAAAGCAGGTATGCGACCGTACTGTCACTGGCTTGGGAAGTACGTGTAAGGTTGCTTGGTGTGGAAATGACCGGTAATAAATACCTGTTCTTTCAACTAAAAAAATCGTCTCGAATTTCTTTTCTTTGTTTCTTTAAGGGAATTTTATACACATCTGATCTGTGTTAACAGATAACTACCACTTTACAAATTAACTATGGTAATATTGTGTACGAATTCAAATTCCAGTATGATGCTGGTTCTGTGGTGTGGATTTCCTTGCATTTTTGGACTCGTATATACTAGCGCGCTCCATCTAAAAATGATTGATGAAAATGGGAGGATTTGTGTGTTCCTCCTCTGCGAATTTCGACTCTGATATTGGTTAGTATTTGGCTTAGAATCCATGTTGTGCTGTTAAATATGTACTATATTGTTTAAAAGCAATACAGAGAGAAGATTCAAAAACTCATTTAAACATGTTGGCATCTGCTATGGCTATTCGTATACTTTCATTTACGCAAGCAAGTATGCATTAAAGCGTTGAATCTCATTGAAAAATGTTTGCCCCTCTTTTTTATTTTCTCACTCACAGTGCCATTTTAATCGTTCATAACATATTTTTTATTAAATCGTTTATTTTAATGAGTTCTGGAACTTCAAATTCACCCTAATGCTATTTGTTTTCGTCAATATTACTTGAAACAATACCATCGATTTTCTCTTGCACAGTTTTCCGACTATCGTACTTGAATGTTTTAAAAGAAATTGCATACATACATACATACATACATATATATATATATGTCTGCCTACCTATCTGTCTTTATCTCTCTCTCTCTATATATATATATATATTTATATATATATATAACTATAATATATATATATATATATATATATATATATATATATAAAATGAGATTAATGGAAAGAATATTCCGACGAAATAGACAAAAGGAAAAAAAAACACAAGTTATGTGTTCATCAACGTTTCGTCTTTATTTATTCATTCACCCCGAAGAAGTCTCGAAATAAAGACAAAACATTGAAGGTGCTGTATGCTCTCTCCGCTTATCTCGGCATTGTTACCAGTCAGTCCTCAGCCTCTACTTACAGCTGAACCCAAGCAATGACGATTAAGAAGAGGTATGGTTGGTCTTTGTACAACCCTTGTCTCATAATTCCATGAGAAGCTAGCTTTGCCGAGATGTTTATTGTATCTTAAGATTGAGCGGACGCATCGACACACACACACACACACACACACACACACACACACACACACACACACACACACACACACACACGCACGCACGCACGCACGCGCGCAGACATATATCGTTAATTCAATACCTACACAGGAAAAGGCGTATAGAGTAATGGTTAGAAGCGTTTACTGTCTTTTGGGCGGTCGTGTTTCGACCCTGGCTTGAGGTAGTTGCGTGTCTAGCCGCACTGATGAGCTGTGATACAGCGAAACAGTACTGTATGTGGATGACTATATATATATATGTGTGTGTGTATTTATTCTATTTTAAAAATGTAATTTGTTTGACGAATAAAATATCGTTTATCTGTTTATGTTCTAATGTTTATTGCAATTTCTAATTATGATTCGTTGATTGATTTTGATTTCAGATGATTAACATGCTATGCACTTTAAAACTGATGCAAACTATTTGCTTCGTGTATTTGTAATAAAGATTATATGCATCCATTTCATGATAAGCTAAAAATATATAAACCACGATCGAACTATGGTGTTCGGCCGACTTATCTTTATAGAGGTCAGTGTGTATGTGTGTTTATTTATCTGTCAGGATTTCACTTCATTTCTTGCTCGACTTGTCAAACTTTTATTAGTTATAATGTAACGATGTGGTTCTCTCTAACGGACTTCTTTTTACCAGGGAGGTTACCACTTATCAAGGTTCGAAAGCCACTCAAAAATAAGAGTTTATACGTGCACGGTAGTTATCAAGACAACAGTGTCGTAATCGTTAGTATTGGAAATTTGGTATAATTTGTTTATTAAAGGGTAAAGTTCAGAAAGAACTTGTTTACATGGGACTTGAAGACAACCATATTGTAGTCAGCTGGGAAGCGGGCCAGTTCGACAGAGTTCTACAGGCAGTAGTTCTTGGAAATAAGCCTTGTTCATGGACTCTACGTTTCGATTTAAGAGTACAGAGAATTGTTGATTTTTTTTACGTAGGAGTCACCACATATCAAGGCCCGGAGGCCACTCGAAGATAAAGGTTATAGAGTGTACAGAATTTAATGAGATAATATTGTAATGATCGTTAATAATGCAAATTTGGTTTATTGGATTACTTAGCGGGGCAGTTCATCAAGAATTTGTTTATATTGGACTTGAAGATAACCAAGTTGTAGTCAGCTGGAAAGCAGGCAAATGGAAGAGAGTTCCACAGGCGTGCAGTTCTAAGAGAAAGTTTTGTTTATGGAGTCTACGTTTTGATTTACGCACTCAGACGAGTGTTTCTTGTGAAAGTTTTACAAGGAGGACCATAGATTAAACTTAGACGAGTAATAGTCGTGAAATAAT